>NC_090870.1:50182021-50192021 GCF_036669935.1 Montipora foliosa
TTTCGAGATTCAGATTAAATTGATTTACTTTATTTTTGTAGTAATTTACGTTTACTTATTTTGTAATAGTTTCTTATTTTGAAAATGTTTTATTCAGTGCAGACGTTGTTGTTGTTTTATTATTTCTTTCTTTGAGCCTTTTTGGTTGTGTTTTATTGTTGCCCATCTTGAACAGCTATGCCAGTTGTGGGTAAGAAATATTGTAAATTTGTCTTATTATAATAAAATGTTGAGTCTTCAAATGATGATTATTAAAGTTTAAGGGACTACTGAAAACGTCGTTCTGGATGACTTATAAGCCGTCTTGTTAGTCTTTTTTATCTCAAATTCAGGATGGGTGTCCTATCCGGGGCTTCGTAATCAGGCTAATGCAAGGTATAATAATAACTTTATTGAAGTGTCAAAATACTTTAGCATAAAATACTAATTGGTGACACAAAATATTAAATAAATAATATTAAGTACATGCACTTGTTAACAATTTTAAAAAGGCTATCTATCCTAATTATAAACTGACTAAAACTGCTATTAAAATGACAGTCCGACCCAGGTCATTTAATTCATAATTGAAGATGAATTCAATTTTCTTGTATGATTCTTAAAATTATTCAAGTTACAAGCCTTTACACTCTTAGCAAGTCTGCGCCACAGGGAAGGCTCAAAATATTTGATGGAATGCTTCCCGTGCGTCATATTGCTTAAATGGATTAGCTATATAAAACGGAGAAGCTCGGACAGATGCCCTGCTAAAGGACTCTCTGTCTACCGAGATGCTTTACGCGCGTTTGTTTAAGTTTTCATTCGGTTTGAAGTAACGAGTGGGAAAGAAAAAAGTGACAAAAAACTACAAAGGAATACTAGAAAAGCTGGTCAGGCGAATAAAGAAATATATTTTATCAGGTACTTTGGATTGTAATTCAATAAAGTACATTCAATACCGATCTCCGTTTTTGGTAAAAGTACTCGTTTGCTTGTCTTTAACGATTTAAAAAAAAAACACATACTATATTAATTATTGAATGTACTCTTCCTGGCAAATTTGTTCACTAAGTACTTAGTAGGCTTAGCTACGTAATTCCGGAATTTTTTTGGGAATTTTAGACGTCAAAAAGAATTTTAGAAACTTTCGGGAATTTTAGAAAAAAACATTGACAATTTCGAGAATTTTAAAGCAATTTGAACTTTCACTGACATACTGGAGACTTTTCACAGGCAACAACGTTGACAAAACGTGCTTTCTTGTATTCCAACTTACCAGGAGAGGGGTCAGTCCGTTGATATCCATTCCTTATCAGCGGCTACTCACCAAAAAGGGTCCTACAGTGCATCTAAGCAGCAGTTTCTCACCGTAGTTTCGGAATCCGGATCTTTGCTTGATAGCCAATATGGCAGACTTTGCACTACAAGAAACGAAATTTATAAGAATTTTCGGGAATTTTAGAGAGTTTGACATTTCTAAAAAGAATTTTAGTGCTTTTGTTTGGGAAATGCCTGAAAGAATTTTAGACAATTTTTCGGGAATTATGTAGCTAAGCCTATCACTAGGGCTCTGCTGCAAGCTTTGCCGTTAACAGTCACACAACTTGGGTATTGTTCAATTCGGGAATGTTCTCAGGAATGCTTTTAACTGCTAACCAAACAAAAGCATCTCATGCAAATGTTATATGAAACAATAACTAGAATTCCAAGCGTCTCGAAATAAAATAAGTAAATACCCAACTATTAATTAAATAGAGATTACAAATGTCACTCGGCTTAGTGCGAAAGGACATCAGGAAACTTAGTTACTGGGTTGCCAGTATGCGATTCCCAGTCGGAATGTGGGTGGGATTTGTCCGTTTTATTTATTTTATTTTATTTTATTTTTTTTTCCGTGTCGGTAAAAGTCTTGCCTGTCACTCCCCTGGTAAGTGGTGTCTTTATGCATAGAGCCTTCTGCGCGTATTTTCTTAGGATCGAGAGGGTAGTGGAAATGCGTAGATTTCTCTGGTGGACACAGTAGAATTATTAACTTAGCCTGCAATGGCGTCGAAAGTCATGTAACGCGAATGGCGTTTTAGTGGATCCTTAAACAAAATAAACCCTTATGGAGCTCAATAGTGGAAAGTCAGTTGGATAAACTAGGCAGGCGGTGAAAAACCAACACCTGGAATCTCAAAAGCGACGAGTAATGGACTTCGACAACAATCTATCGCCCGTCGAGCCGAAATCAAAGTGAGCTGTATCTCTAAAATAATATTTTACCAAGTGTGCTGTTATATAGAACACTGAAACCAAATGGTAACTTATGGGTTAAACAAAAGCAGGACGAATCGAACACCTTACGTGGATCTGTGATCAACTCTGCACAGTCTTCAGGTAAAAAAAATAATTGGAAATGTGACAGATAAGAATTATTTGAAAGAAAGCTTGTTGTGTATTTTGTGCCTCATTTTTCAAGGAAAAGGTTGTTCATGGAAACGGTTTGATCCTGAAATTTAGTTTGTTGCAATATTGCGCATATTTGACACGATTGAGTTTCTTCTCTTCACGCGCGTAATGAAATAGAAGGGGTTTTTGCCTCTAATAGCAAATATGTTGGTTGTTTCAAAAAATTGTTCGCTGGAAAAGGTGGTCTTTATGAATTCATAATATTTTGTGATATGCGAGCTTTACTGGATAGTTTTGAGGTTAGCGTCTCTCTGGTGTGTTAACTTGATTAAATCGTGAGTTTGTATTTGCCGTCTGCCGCGTAACCTTGATTTCCACTCTCAAAATTACCTCCAGAACCTACTTTTTGCGTAGAATAAGCTTTTAGAATGATGTTCTTGTTTTGCATAAAACAAGCTAACAAAATCTGTACCTTGCTGAGTTCGCATTTGTTAGCGTTAATAATATTTTCGATCCGATGCTTCTGTTTTATGAGGGGTATATTGTTTTGGTCTCCCATCCAGAGACAGAGTCTAACTTTGAATGTCCTGAAGTCTACGATATATGAAGTGTACGATGCATGTATGTATCTTTTCTTGAGATTGTGATTTATTTCAGAGTTAGATTCAGTTGCATGCTTTTTTCATCTATTTTTTGTTCAGTGCCACCGAACAGGTAATGATAGGAGCGAACACTAACCCTAACTTATTACAGGTCACTACACGTCACTCAGGGAAAATAGTAACCAAATTATTTTAACGTTGTAATTCACTTCGTTGAAACGAACGTACATTTTACACTTTCTGCTTCTTATTAATTAGACAACAAAATACAATACATTTAGAATGGATACTCTTGCAGAGTAGCACGAGAAATCCAATTATCACTATTCATGTTAAAGCAAGTTATAATTACTCAGTGATACTTACCACGAAAAATCTGATCATCATAGACAGGCGTGAGCGGACCTTTGACGTCTCTCATCGACACGTTTGAAGTCTTTTGCCCGCTTTCTTTCCTTGCTGGCCGCTTCTGTTGCCTGTTAGCTCCTGTTGTTCGTGGACGCAAACTCCGACGTTCGGATTCGTATTCTTCGACGTCTTTGTACCAATCGACTATCTTTGCTGGTCCAATATGTTGTCGAGCTCTGCATGTGCTTAAATTGCTTTTGGTTTGCTTTGTATTTCAGTTGGACCGTGTCTGTGTCGAACGCCTGTTATGCCTCGAGTTTCTTTCTCTGAGGATCAAGTTGAGTTGACATTAATACTTAAAAAACCCAAAACTTGCTGAACCAACGCATGGTCTTCGGAAGTCGCAAACTCACCGCGTTATCTTCTTGTGTCGGCTAGTCTTTCGTTTTCCTCGATGTCGGACGTCACCAACGGATTCGAAATAAGCTTTAAAAAACCCAGCGCGTAACTCGTAGACTACTTTGCGATAGAGAAAATGAATGCTCTGCAAAACTCCTTATAAATAGGCAATTATCTGTAGGTGGTTTGCAAACAATCTCTAGAGACGCAAATAACAATGTTGCAATGTAGAATTGCTGGTGGACGAAGAAAAGGAGCTAATGAGAGAACTTTTCTTTTTGTCCACCAACATCGTGGCGATAACGTAACGTGAAAACCACCATAGGCAATTCCGAGGGGAACAGCCTTAATCATGTAAATTCAGCGGGCGTTGCACAGACATTGGTTGCGGTCACACTTGAGAGAAACACTTTGTAACACTAGTGTTGACAGTACTCTAGTGTCAACTCACTGGTGTTGAATCCCTAGGGGAACACTGAACAATAGAACTTAATTTAACGCCAGACTGAGTGTTAAAGCCGCAACCATTATCCTTTTTCTCAATACCTTTCATACCAATAGAAAAATGCATACATTATTCGATCATATTGAGGGACAACAGCCTTTATGCGCGATAACGTCTGACTACCCAATTAACATGAGCTAAACGCCAAAGGAGGTAGTGTGGCCCAGTGGTTAGGGCGCTTGCCTTGAGATTCTGAGATCCCGGGTTCAAGACCCGTTCTGATCACTCGCTGAATTTGTTCCTAGTAGTCCCTGGTTCAACTTCAAAGCTGCACTTGTAAATAGCCAACTGGTTTGCCTCCGACCAGTTGGGATTCTTAACAGTTGTTGTTGTTGTGTTCTGTTGTTTCGTTGATTGTTTCATTGGCCTTGAAAAGCCCCTATGGGGAGCGGTCAATTAAGTATGTATTGTATTGTAAAGAAGAAAACTTGTAAAGAAAACCCACCTGCGGACAGTATTCCATGTCCAGATAACGAGAATAACGTTGTGCAAACGAGGCTTGGTGGTGAATTTTGAGCCTATTTCGTAATCATGTTTTAGGACTATTGTCACCCACAAATTATTGGATTGTAACGAATGACAATTGTAACCCACAAATTGTTGGAGCTGAAGCCACATTTCTAGACACTGTTGTGTACAAAGGCAACTGCTTTCAAAATCAATCCATTCTGGATATAAAAGCACACTTCAAGCCGACTCAAACCTCAGTTTTAGCACAGTCATTTTCCCTCTAGCCACCCACCGGGTGTCAAAAAAGGATACTTGAAAGGCCCTAAGACTTCTTCGCACTAACTCTTCAAGAACAACTTTTGAAGAGAACATTTACAAATTCAAATCAAGTCTCCGTGCTAGAAGCTATCCGAAACTTCCGATTGAGACACTACTATCGGACATCAAATTCACAGAAAGGGAATCAGCGCTGAAGCAAAGCACATGCAAAAGCCCTAAAGATATCTTGCTCTTTGTGACACAGTATCACCCGACAGTGCCAAACCTAAAACATGTTTTATTAAAAACTTGGCACTTGGTGCAAAACCAGGCTTCTCTACCATTGCATAGGTTTTCTGCTCTCAAAAGACTTTTGCTATTTTTAGTTCGCTCATAAACAAACATTTCAGAGGGGTGCTTATTCCGGGGCGGCCCCCTATATATATATATACATATATATATATATATATATATATATATATATATAACTGCAGACAGTACTGTTTCGGCCTTCTGGGCCTCATCAGTGCAATGCTGATGTCTGGGATGGAGGTTAAGCTTATAAAGCCACCCCAAATGTCCCACACATGTGGTACATCTAAGCCATGCCAGAGTGCTCAAACTAGCGAGCTAGTGAGCATGCGCAATTGCTAGCGGCAATGACTCATCCCAGTAGAGTGCTCAATTTGGACATGAAAGCAAAAGCTTTGTAATACCAAAGAGCTATATCTAACTGCAGACAGTACTGACAGTATATATATATATATATATATATATATATATATATATATATATATATGTGGCGTAAAAAACCGGTACCGTAAAAAAGCCGTTTTTTTACAAATATATATTTTGTAAAAGTGCAGCTTTTTTACAATTATATATTTGTAAAAAAATGGTCCGATCACCATAACTTTCCAACGATTTATGGCAGTGTCCTGACTATTTTGTTTTCTCGTGCTAGCCGCATAAGTATTATTTATTACTAAAAATCACTTTCCCAAGCCTTTCATAAGTGCGGCATAATGCGAAACACCGTTTCCTTACATGTCACGCCTTGTAAAAGTGCAAGAAATTTACAATTCAGTTTTGCAAAAACACGGTCCGACCCCTATAACTTTCCATCGATTTGTGCCAGTATCCTCAATATTTTGTTGGCTTGTGCTAGCCATATGAGTATTATTTTATGATAGAAATAACTTCCCCAAGCCTTTCATAAGTGCAGAAATTCGACAAACTATTTCTTACATGTCACGCCTTGTAAAGATGCAGGAAATTTACAATTCAGTTTTGTAAAAAAACGGTCCGACCGCTATAACTTTTCAACCATTCATGCCAATGTGCTGAATATTTTGGTGTCTTATGCTAGCCATATAACTATTATTTTATGATAGACATCACTTTCCCAAGCCTTTCAAAAGTGCGGCATAATGCGAAACACCGTTTCCTTACATGTCACGCCTTGTAAAAGTGCAGGAAATTTACAATTCAGTTTTGTAAAAAAACGGTCCGACCGCTATAACTTTCCAACGATTTATACCAGTATCCTCAATATTTTGTTGGCTTGTGCTAGCCATATCAGTATTACTTTATGATAGAAATCACTTTCCCAAGCCTTTCATAAGTGCGGCATAATGCGAAACAACGTTTCCTTACATGTCACGCCTTGTAAAGGTGCAGGAAATTTACAATTCAGTTTTGTAAAAAAACGGTCCGACCACTATAACTTTCCAACGCTCAATGTCAGTGCCCTGAATATTTATGTTGTCTTGTGTTAGTCATATAACTATTATTTTATGATAGAAATCACTTTCCCAAGCCTTCCATAAGTGCTGCAATTCGAAAAACCGTTTTCTTACATGTCACGCCTTGTAAAGGTGCAGAAAATTTACAATTCAGTTTTGTAAAAAAACGGTCCGACCGCTATAACTTTCCAACGATTAATGCCAGTGTCCTGAATATTTTGTTGGCTTGTGCTAGCCTTATAGGGATTATTTTGTTGGCAGAAATCGCTATCCCTAGCCTTTCATAATTGCCGCATAAGGCAAAAAACCCTTTTCTTACATGTCACGCCTTGTAAAGGTGCAGGAAATTTACAATTCAGTTTTGTAAAAAAACGGTCCGACCGCTATAACTTTCCAACGATTAATGCCAGTGTCCTGAATATTTTGTTGGCTTGTGCTAGCCTTATAGGGATTATTTTGTTGGCAGAAATCGCTATCCCTAGCCTTTCATAATTGCCGCATAAGGCAAAAAACCCTTTTCTTACATGTCACGCCTTGTAAAGGTGCAGGAAATTTACAATTCAGTTTTGTAAAAAAACGGTCCGACCGCTACAACTTTCCAACGCTTAATGTCGGTGCCCTGAATATTTTTGTTGTCTTGTGTTAGTCATATAACTATTATTTTATGATAGAAATCACTTTCCCAAGCCTTTCATAAGTGCCGAAATTGGAAAAACTGTTTCCTTAAATGTCACGTCTTACAAAGGTGCAGGAAATTTACAATTCAGTTTTGTAAAAAAACGGTCCGACCGCTATAACTTTCCAAAGATTAATGCCAGTGTCCTGAATATTTTGTTGGCTTGTGCTAGCCTTATAGGGATTATTTTGTTGGCAGAAATCGCTATCCCTAGCCTTTCATAATTGCCGCATAAGGCAAAAAACCCTTTTCTTACATGTCACGCCTTGTAAAGGTGCAGGAAATTTACAATTCAGTTTTGTAAAAAAACGGTCCGACCGCTACAACTTTCCAACGCTTAATGTCGGTGCCCTGAATATTTTTGTTGTCTTGTGTTAGTCATATAACTATTATTTTATGATAGAAATCACTTTCCCAAGCCTTTCATAAGTGCCGAAATTGGAAAAACTGTTTCCTTAAATGTCACGTCTTACAAAGGTGCAGGAAATTTACAATTCAGTTTTGTAAAAAAACGGTCCGACCGCTATAACTTTCCAAAGATTAATGCCAGTGTCCTGAATATTTTGTTGGCTTGTGCTAGCCTTATAGGGATTATTTTGTTGGCAGAAATCGCTATCCCTAGCCTTTCATAATTGCCGCATAAGGCAAAAAACCCTTTTCTTACATGTCACGCCTTGTAAAGGTGCAGGAAATTTACAATTCAGTTTTGTAAAAAAACGGTCCGACCGCTCTAACTTTCCAACGCTTAATGTCAGTGCCCTGAATATTTTTGTTGTCTTGTGTTAGTCATATAACTATTATTTTATGATAGAAATCACTTTCCCAAGCCTTTCATAAGTGACCGTTTGTTCGAGATGGCCAAGGTTAACCAAAATCTTGATGAAAGATTACTTACTGATTCTTTGTCCTTGAAAACTGATAGCAGTGAGTTATCAAAAATATGTAAGGAAGACATCGACAAGGCAATGGACTCAATTTCAGTATAGTAAAGATCAACTGAAGTTGACTAAGTTCCTACTATGAACTTATTGACTGAGTGGGAGGGCCGGACGGGAAGTATTTGGCCCAGAGTTCATGGCGTACGGACCGAGGCCTTCATACGGGAATTTTTCCATATAGTTTTACCATAGCAGCGCGCGTGGGGCCGAACTGGCCATATGATAAAACGACTTCTGCATCCGAATGAAGTGTCCATAACATTTTTCTTCTAGCTTCAATGGTTAGTGGTAACAAGTGGCGGTGCTCGCTATCATTTGCATTTTCGTCAACCTAGAATGATATTTCTAGGGAAAGTCCCAGACGTTCGCATGGTTATTAAAAATTAAAAATTGAAAAAATGGGGTGTGCGGCCCACTTCCTGAAACTAACACCATTTTTCAGAGAAAAGTCTACTATTTTCCCTACCCTATTTGAGACCTAACCAAAACATTGATACCCTATTTCTGACCGATTTCAGCTATTAGACGATTGGCGTGACAATTTGAGAAGGCCTTTTGTTGATGGGCTTATTGCATACCGATGAAGAATTGGCCTTTTCTACAAAAACATACCCAATTCAAGAACAAAATGGTCAAAACTAATACGGGCCAAAAACGCATAGCCTTTAAGGTCAAACAGACCTGTAAAACGTATGAAAGAGGTGCCCCCCCCCCCCTCCAGGGGGGGGGGGGGAATATACCAATCAATAATACTTATACGGCTAGCACAAGCCAAGAAAATACTCAGGACACTGGCATAAACCCTTGGAAAGTTATAGCGGTCGGACCGTTTTTTTACAAAACTGAATTGTAAATTTCCTGCACCTTTACAACGCGTGACATGTAAGAAAACGGTTTTTAGCATTATGCGGCAGTTATGAAAGGCTAGCGATAGTGATTTTTGCCAAGAAATAAGACTTATACGGCTAGCACAAGCCAACAAAATATTCAGGACACTGGCATTAATCGTTGGAAAGTTATAGCGGTCGGACCGTTTTTTTACAAAACTGAATTGTAAATTTCCTGCACCTTTATAAGAGTCGTGACATTTAAGGAAACAGTTTTTCCAATTTCGGCACTTATGAAAGGCTTGGGAAAGTGATTTCTATCATAAAATAATAGTTATATGACTAAAACAAGACAACAAAAATATTCAGGGCACTGACATTAAGAGTTGGAAAGTTATAGCGGTCGGACCGTTTTTTTACAAAACTGAATTGTAAATTTCCTGCACCTTTATAAGAGTCGTGACATTTAAGGAAACAGTTTTTCCAATTTCGGCACTTATGAAAGGCTTGGGAAAGTGATTTCTATCATAAAATAATAGTTATATGACTAAAACAAGACAACAAAAATATTCAGGGCACTGACATTAAGAATTGGAAAGTTATAGCGGTCGGACCGTTTTTTTACAAAACTGAATTGTAAATTTCCTGCACCTTTACAAGGCGTGACATGTAAGAAAACGGTTTTTTGCATTATGCGGCAGTTATGAAAGGCTAGAGATAGTGATGTCTGCTAAGAATAACACTTATACGGCTAGCACAAGCCAACAAACTATTCAGGACACTGGCATTAATAGTTGGAAAGTTATAGCGGTCGGACCGTTTTTTTACAAAACTGAATTGTAAATTTCCTGCACCTTTACAAGGCGTGACATGTAGGAAAAG
>NC_090870.1:50199521-50209521 GCF_036669935.1 Montipora foliosa
ACTGTAGAATTGCAAGACACAACAAGTTCTTATTTGGGAGTGAGGGAAAAGTTTTGAATAAATTTTCGCACAATACAAGAAACAAAATTTGACTGCACCTTCTAGATCTTACTCTTTTCGGAAATGAATCAGCTTGCTTGCACCTATCTGGCGACCTGCGGGAGGGCAAACTCTAGAAGCTCTTCCTTAGTGAGCCTTCCGCTAAAAAAACTTTCCAAGTCTGGCTTTCCGGTGTTAGGGGCCGAGGTTTTTGTGCAAAATTCATCAGCGGCTTCCTTGCAGCTTGTAGAGGGATCGAGTTCCTTCGAGTAATGGTCAGTAAAAGGTTTGTAGTGCTTATACAAATTTTTGCAACTTGAAAATTTATGTTTACACGAAACACATATGAGCTTGACAATTTTTCTTTCCCGATACCCCATTTAAAATTCACGTGAACGCTATTAATAGAGGGCCAGAAAATCATTTAAAACATTTTGTGGCATTCTTTTTGTCAACAAACTTGGGTTGTCGGCGAGCAGAATTCGAACGTAAGCTGTTGTGCTTTGGCTGTTATTTGTGCTTTTTCTAACTATTTTACGACGAATTCAGGCTGGCATTTTCGAATCAAGTGTAAGAAGACGGCAAAACCATATTGATAATGTATTTAGTTGTGCTGACTTCGCGAATAGACACTTTGGTAGCGTCCTTTCGACGGGATCCATAGATCGACAAAAACCGAAATGCCCTGTTTCCGGTGAAACGGCAAATGATTGACAGGATAGCACGGTTTTGACTGCCGCACGCACTGCGGGCGCGGGTTCCGTATGCAAGGCAGGACAACCATGCTGGCAACACAGCCATCGAAGAGGTGATTTACGTGGTTTAAGGCGTGGGCCTCCCGGGAAATTTTCTTTCAAGGTGACAAGGTAGGGGAGCCTATAACTTCACTTGAAACCCAACTAAGGATCAAGTTAATGATGCACGACCGTAGTCAACTTAGCGGATGACAAGGAAGGATCCTAGAAGGATACAGGCTAATTTTTTTTTTTTAATTTTAGAGAAAGTGTAGGAGAGAAACCCTGACAATGCACACCCCAAATAATCATATTTTTAAGAATAAATGTTTGAAAGAAAATTTGCCCTGAGTGGGATTTGAACCCACGTCCCCCCATTACTAGTCGGGTGTGATCACCACTACACCACCAGGACAACCATGCTGGCAACACAGCCATCGAAGAGGTGATTTACGTGGTTAAGGCGTGGGCCTCCCGGGAAATTTTCTTTCAAGGTGACAAGGTAGGGGAACCTATAACTTCACTTGAAACCCAACTAAGGATCAAGTTAATGATGCACGACCGTAGTCAACTTAGCGGATGACAAGGAAGGATCCTAGAAGGATACAGGCTAATTTTTTTTTAATTTTAGAGAAAGTGTAGGAGAGAAACCCTGACAATGCACACCCCAAATAATCATATTTTTAAGAATAAATGTTTGAAAGAAAATTTGCCCTGAGCGGGATTTGAACCCACGTCCCCCCATTTGTCCTGGTGGTGTAGTGGTGATCACACCCGACTAGTAATGGGGGGACGTGGGTTCAAATCCCGCTCAGGGCAAATTTTCTTTCACACATTTATTCAGTTAAAAATATGATTATTTGGGGTGTGCATTGTCAGGGTTTTTTTCTCTCTCTCTCTCTCTCTCTATATATATATATATAACTGCAGACAGTACTGTTTCGGCCTTCATGGCCTCATCAGTGCAGTGCTGATGTCTAGGATGGAGGTTAAGCTTATAAAGCCACCCCAGATGTCCCACACATGTGGTACATCCAAGCCATACCAGAGTGCTCAAACTAGCGAGCTAGTGAGCATGCGCAATTGCTAGCGGTAATGGCTCATCCTAGTAGAGTGCTCAATTTGAACATGAAAGCAATATATATATATATATATATTGTACTGCCTACTTCGGTTGGAAACGCGTTGTGCTGAAATATTTAAGGGGGTGAGTTCAACTATCTTTCACCTAGAGACAAGGAACGTTGAAAAACTATACCGAATATTAATTAATCATTAATTATCATTAATAACTGTCCAAAGGTGTTTCAGTTAAGGTCTATAACGAAAGGGTAGTTAAATATTAACCGAAAATGTGTTAACGGATGTCCACAGATCGTCTAAGTTGAGCTCTTTGTTGCTAGGAACTCTGGGTCAATATTTTGAATTGCCGAGCTTGAATTGCTAATTGAGATTACTACATCTGTAATTCAAACAACAACCGAGGTAATTGGGCATCCTACGAAGACAATCAAATGAATCAACGCAAACCAAATGTATACGCTGAGCGGGGGTTTTCCTCCGAATGACCGAGTATGTGGCGGAAGAATTTTTTCAACCAAGCGCTACGGAGAAATACGTGCGAGCAGAGCAAAATTGGTTTTGCTTTTACCTCCGAATGGCTGAATGTGGCAGAAGAATTTTTAGCCAATCGCTACTCGAATTAATGCGCTATATAAAACTAAAACTACCTTCCAATAAGGAGTGTTTCGTGGGCGTCAGTAAATTAATTGGTCTCGAACTGTTGAAAACAGTACACTCGCCTGCGTCAACCACCCTTTTGCTGTAGAAAATGGAAGTAGAGAGAAATGGATTTGGGAGTGTTATGAAATCAGAAGACGAAACAGCTAATAATTTAAGATGATAAATATTCTGAGTGGGTTCACATCCCAGTCAATTAATTACAGTTCCTGCTTATAATAATTTCAAACAACCTCAAGGGGGTTGTCTGAGTTTGTTCGAAGGAAGAGAAACGTTTTTAACCCGGTATATTCATTAGGCCATCCCCTTTTTTCCCGTCATTTACCGTTGTGCGAGCGACCCATAGTTTTGAGAAAAGGTAATGACTTGTAAAAACTTTTTAAAACTTTACCTTGAAATATAAACTGGCGTTAGTTTTGCCCGTACAGATTTTTAGTTTTAATTTCAACCCTGGAGTAAAAATGACACACTTCCATAGGAGCAGCTTTCTGGCCGCGTGGGAGGAAAATATGTTAACACGAAATCGTTTCTGCCCGTTGTCGCCACTTGGTTCTTTTTGCAGCTTGAAACGTTTCCTTTTAGATTTTTCTTTTTGTTTGTTTGTTTTCTTTTACTCCCACTGACCGACCCAAATTAGGAAACACATGAGAAATAAAAGGGGACAAGGTTTTCTTTTTGCTTGCCTCTCACGCGCGAGATTTTGGGAACTAGAAAAATGTTATTCAGCAAAAAAGAGAGCTTAGTCGCAGAGTACTTATTTGCTGTTCCTTCTTGCTCCACAGAAATTGACAAAGTGGACAAGGAGTATTTTTGGTTCAAAGCGAGAGAGGTTTTCATTTCTGAGATAAGCATTAGTTTTGTTGGGAAGTTCGCCCTCGGACTTGCAGAAATGAGCATGTTAATGTTTCCTTAAAAGTCTCCTTCGCAGAACCTTCGCAGCCGTTTTTTGGATGTCACGCAACGCTCCCCCCAGAGCAAAAAACGGCTGCGAAGGAGACTAAAAAAGACTGGAACTGCCCAGGATTCACTTGGTACCCAATGGGTACTTTGCTCTATCCGTTTTCGTGATTAATCCACCTCGTTCGTGTCGAACCGAATGTGGTCGAAGTATCTTAAAAATAAATTGGTGCGAACGGTTTCAGTATAAAAAATAGGCTGTACAAGATTCTCCGCTTTATGCTTATGTTGTCGTCAAAACCTCAAATTTTGTCACGTGACGTGGTTCGATTCCCAGACTCGGCGTCATATGTGGGTTGAGTTTGTTGGTTCTGTACTCTGCACCGAGAGGTTTTCTCCGGGTACTCCGGTTTCCCCTCTCCACAAAAACCAACATTTGACTTGATTTGTCTTAATTGTTAATTTCAATTTACAGTGTCCCCAATTAGTGCTTCAGCGCTAGAACGACTAGACACTTAAATAAAGTTTCTTTCCTTTCCTTTCTTTCTTTATTTAAATGAAACCAAAATTAAACTCGTATATGTAACCGAAGTTACTATGAATACAAAATGAATATAAAATAAATGCTTTAGTTAGTACGCTTTCCGTCTTTTCTTTCGAATTCTTGATGTGTTTCTCCATGCTTTTACAAGTGAAGCATGGTACCAAGCCACTGTTGTTTGTTGAGTTTAGGCTGTGACAGCTTTTTTAGGCATTGCATTTTGTGTGCTGTATCCAAACGTCATGCCGTATCTGAATTTCTCTCCTGCAAAAAAGGCATAAAGGCAATTGATTAGACATTGCTGGGTTAATTAATTGCCATGACTGCCATAGCTGTGACTGGTACAAAAGCCCGACAAAAGGACAACAAGCTCTAGATACTTTACCTGGAACATGGCCAGTGTAGTGCGGGACTTGACCCGAATCCTTCGTATAAATCGGTTTGGTGTCAACTATCTTGATCACTGGGCGCTCAACAATTACAGGCAGATCCTTGACCCGCTTCAGCCTGTCGCTTTCGTTTGTAAACTCACAAAGCGCCTTGTTCGTCAGCAACGGGTAACCCACCCCCATTTCACCGCGTGCCCGCGGGACAAATCCCGTGTAACCAGACATGAGGAATTTCTTCGGGTCGTCGTTGCTCATTATGAATGGGGAGAGCGAGTGCTGCAGCGCATAGGGAGAGTAGTACGCTTTAGGCCTGACTGTGATCGATTGCAGAGGTGTCTTGTACTTAGTTGTGATCGTCGTGTTTTTGGAAAGGAGTTCTGGAGGTACCTCCTTTCCCGTTTGCAATTCAGCGATTGTCCTGAGATCTTGAATTTTACGATGGTGCTTGATTTGATCGCCCTGGAAGCTAGCAATGGCACTGAGACAAGTGTCTGCGTATGGCTTGCCAAAGTAATGCTCTCCTTTAGGTATATAACCTGAAACAGATAAGACACAAATGCCATGATGATGTTAAATAATGAATGATAATCAGAATCTAATTCCATTTGAATGTTACGTACATATAACCTCAAAACAGAATTGCCAAGGATAACTCTGAACAAGAGTAAAGGAATGCCCAACTTCTTGATAGCCGGCTTTACCAGGGAATAATTGCAGCGGTTTCGGAACTGCGTGGGAGGCTAACGCGCGAGGGATAATATCGAATTTTGTCGAAGAAGCAGCCGGCACAAACATGACCAAACAGAAATTCGAAGCATGGCCGAACTGAGCCCGTCAACAGACTGCCTCGGGATTTTGAGCTAGACAACAATTACTTATCCGACTTTTCAACTACCACACGAGAAGATTAACGATAACTTTTTGCCTATCAGTCAGTGACTGTAGTTATTTTCGTAGTTCGAAGATGGCACGCTTGCAATCACGCACAGACAGTCTGACTACACAGAAAGCAAATGATGTCCTGTTAACATTTTTTTTTTGCCGGAAATGAAACGGTTTTCTTTTCCTCTGCTGTCTGCAGATTGATTGATTTTTTGCTAATAATTCTAAAGGGAGTTCATAACATTTTCGCTGAATGTCTTGGATGGAAAACATAAATAACCAAAATATGCAAATAGCTCGAGGAATTCAAACAATAGACTATCATTGGTCAATGCATATATTATAATGACATTTTATGATGTCCAACTTGACTTCTTTGGCTTCCTTAGTAACAACTGTAAACTAAAGGCTCATTGAGTCACACAACGCGAAAATAATTCACTTTAAAATAAAGTTTTAAAGATATCAAAAGTAGACATGCCGTCTACTCTACCAATTCTGGTTGTTTTTCTGTTGTTTTTCTGTTGTAAGAATTTCCAAAATCGCGGAAAAAGTTTCGAAGATAAAAACTGATTGAAATGATTTCAAACGTCTTATCTTACTTTCAGTGCAACTGAGATCGTTTTGTAATTTTTGCTTCATGGTAGAAAGACGAGTTAAGCGGCATAGTTATGGCTCCATGCTCTGAATTTACAATGAAATTGCTCTGATTCCTATTTGTCTGATGACTCGTCCCACCGCTCTTTCTTCTCGTTCTGTTTTGACATGCGGTTATGTATTGAGGATTTGAGGCCGGATTAACCAATTCATTCGTGAACTATGAAACCATGTAGTGCAAAAAAGAAAGGTTAAACAAGCATTATGCATCAGCTTACCGGTATAGTTTGGAACCATCTCATCGCAGAGCTTTTGATCTCCGAGATTTCGACATCTCGCGGCGATTAGAGCCTTCCTGTCGTCCTTTGGTGGCCGAGGCTGTGGAACTATGTCAGACAACACAGGCTTGCCAGAGCTTGCAACCGATGATGTCGTTAGAAGTTGTGAGGTCGTACGGCCGAATGTTTCACCGATTTGGTATTTGAATTGCGGGCAGTAACCGCAGTACCTAGAAAAGTCATGCAACAATGTTAGTTTGCTCAGGGAAATATATTGTAAGGATCCGTGAAACATTAACTAGAAATTTTGAATAGAAAATTGAATACGGAATGCTAAGGAATTTTAGCTAAATATCTCCTGTCATCACCCTGGTATATGGTAAGGATCTGGAGTCATCAGAGTTGATTTTCTTGCTCCTCTCATGTTTTTAAGCAGTAAATTTGGTACCGAAAGAAAGCGTGATCTTGGAAAAGATAAAGTTTACAAAAGCACTTTAGTCTAATTGACCAATAAACACATCATGCTTAATTACCCCTTGTGACATCAAAAACAATAAAGTGAACAGACCGAACAACCCCATGGGAATGACAATGAAAAATGCTTTCTTTGCCCAAATGGCTTTTGTTGAGGGCGACAGATAACAAAGAATAAGAAAAAAACAGACTATTTTCGAGGCAACGCTCTGCACTTTTATTTAATTTCAAAAGAACGCAAACATTCACGCAAGTCACGCTCGTATCACTTAGCAACTTATCATCGGAACCTTTAAAAAGTTCGGGGGCTTCTCCGAACACCACTCGAGGATTTTACGGATTTAATTTGCGTCATCTTCGTGTAATTCCTCGTTCCAGTCTTCTCTTCTAGTCTTCAAGCAAAAATTGAGGTTGGCGCGAGACTTCGGCAGATGCATTTTATAGTAGATTCACTATGATTTCAAATGAAAATCGACTCAGATTTTGATTGTGTTGATTTGGGATTTTGATTGTGTTGATTGTGAAGAATACGCGATGTGAAGAAAGGGATGCCGAACGTGCATGATTCAAGATCACGCGGTCGTTAAACGGAAGACACCGATCCCAGTAAGCCTCATGGCAGCTAGCGATGTATCTCAAGTTTGTTACAATCATCCAGACAAAAAGGCTGATTTCAAGTGCTTCGATTGTAAATTGGGTAAGTTTGAGTCTTATCTCCTTGCTCACTCCGTTTGGTAGCTTCTTTAAGTGTGGTCTGAAGCGATGTTTGAAGTCAAACCCCCCCCCCTCCCCCTACGGGAGCAGACCGTGGGAAGTCACGGCAATGAACATGTACAAGTATAAGGAAGGGTTATTAGTGCAACTAATCGGCACTAACTACATGTAACTAGCACTTTACATTACACTCTAATCAGTTAAGTCTGTTCAAATATAAGTGCTAGGTCTGACCTTGTAGCTCAGTCGGTAGAGCGGCGGAGATCTAACCCGAAGGTCGTGGGTTCAATTCCCACCCGGGTCAGAGTTTTTCGTGCTCTGTCCTTGTGTGGGCCCATTGCCATTAGTAGGGCTAACGCTCACATGGTTCATATGGGGTAGAAAACTAGCACTTCACATTACACTCTAGTCAGTTAAGTCTGTTCAAATATAAGTGCTACATGGCCAAAGTTTGCAAAAACACAACCCCTTCCTTGTACTTGCACATGTTCATTGCCGTGACTTTAACATCTTCAGTTCCTACGGCCTGCTCCCGTCTGACCTAGTTTGCAAAAACGTAACCCTTTCTTGACACTATACAGTGAGCCTGCTTCATTGTATAGACAACAGTATGGTTCTTTTTACTTTTGCAGACTCCATCATCAATGTCTGTGCACAGTGCAACATTCAAGTGCATAGCCTTGATGTATTCAGAACTCATAGAGTGGAACAAATTGTGGTAAAGGTACATGTACGTTAACCTGTTTATGGTAAAATTAAATAATAATATTATTATGTGATTGCAATGGTGTGCCAGCATGTAATGTAGCTTATTAAATTTTTTCAGTTGTATTGATATCTCACATCCTTATTGATATCTTTCATGTATCACGTTCAACAGGACCGTGAGCGAAGACTTTCTCAAGATATCAATGATATTGAAAAGTGAGTGTAATGCGGCAAGCTCAATCACCTTTTTTGGAGGAGTACTAACCCAGTAGTCTTGGCTTACATGTTCTTAATAATAATTATTATTGATAGTAATTAAACCACAGTAGTCTCAGCATACTGGATCATTGGGAATACCCAGAATTTTATGCATATTTAGGGTATAGGAAGAAAGAACATTTGTTTTGTTTGCATGGCTAATTTGGAAGGCTAATACTTCAAACCCGAGGATACCATGCCCTTAGGAAGTGCTCTCTTTCATTAAAGGGAACCTCCACTAAAATAACAAAAATAAATTCAAACCACAGAACGTAATGTTAACAATTAAAATTTTTCAAACTTTTTCCAATGGAAGTGTTTGTATCCGAAAAAAATGAATTTCAAAAACTTTTGTTTTGGCTTTCAAATCTCCCGGGCACTGCCATCTTGCATAATTGTGAGGTGTTGTTCTGACACAAAGATGGTTTGTTCTGGAACAATAGGGCAACCACGACACGTCACAATTATTCAAGATGGCGGTGCCCGGGAAATATGAAAGCCAAATTTTTGGTCAAATTTTTGGTCTGTCTGTCAGTGGTTGATAAAAGTGATTTTATTGTTTGTTCTTGCAGGTTGATAGCAGTCGAAAGTGACCTACTTCAGAATGTCCTCATTCGACTGAAATATTGCCAGCAAGAAGAGAGGGTATTAATTATTATTGCAATGTAGTTTTAGTATTCACAAGTATTAATTAGTGCTTGACTTCACACAAGTACAGTGTAGATTTAACAATAGGATGCTTTGCTTTTTTTTTCAGGAAACACTGAGTCACTTACTTCAACTGCAGACAGCAACCAAAAGAAGATTGGCTGAAATTAAGGAATGTGAAACAAGAATTGACAAGGCCTTCAGCTATCTCACAAAGGTGGTAATTTGGATAAAAATATGGTTGCCTTGCTTTTTTTGTTAGTCTCTAGAAAGTTCTATTAGGCAGGGCTCGAAATCAACGAAAAAAATCCAGTCACAAATTTGTGATGAGATACATGTATATGAAAATTTGGTCGCAATTTTGCAAATTTTCGCAAAATCGTCGCACTGCATTGTGTTGTCAGCAGTTAAGCAAAACAAAGTATGAGTCCACAATACTTGTGTGTAAAGAAACCACGAATGATCGAAGGAATGGAGTTGTGCAAGTAACATCGCAGGTAAATTACACTACAATTACATGTACAATTGTACACTATCTTCAGATTGAAAGAAAACTTATTCTGATCAGTGCTTCTGACAGTGTCTGTGGGTGCCGGACTGAACAATTCCCAAGAATCTGTAAAATTCTGCACAATACTGAGTGATGTACTTAGAGTTTTATAACCATCATTAGACTGCCCATAACCAAGATTTATAGAGCCTTTTCAAGGGATTTTCAGGCCATTTTCTTTCCAAAAACACCTTTGTTTTCGCTTTTGTTGAACATTGATGAAAAAATATACAAGGCGTTCTATGTAGCTCTGTATGGTCTTGGGCACTAGCTCGGTTCCACTTCATTATTTTGGCGGATCGAGATAGTTGGGTGATTTCCTGTTGCGTTTCTCTGATGCCCAAAACAATAAAAGTTCTTCAATGTCAGGCACTGTTGTTTAGGTTCTTAACTTCAACCTCTACAAGGAAAATAACAAGCTATGTAAATCACGATGTATATATGTAATTCCTACTGAAGGAATTTCACAATGATACAGATGTAAAAGGGTACAATGTATAGACCGCATGCATAAAATAATTACAACCAAAAACATAATATTCTTTTGTTTA
>NC_090870.1:50212021-50239521 GCF_036669935.1 Montipora foliosa
AAGAATAAAAATAATACTGTGAAATCATAATTTCTGATTGCTACTCTAGGTGTCATCAATGCTCACCCAGTGTTCTTCTCCAGTGGATAGTGGATATGGAAATGGAAATGTGAAGGATTCCTTTGTTCCTGCAGTCAGTATACCTCAGACCAAAAGCATTGATCATGTGCCTGCAGTATCTCAACAAACCTGGTTACATGTACCTCTTGCACAGGAATCTGTGAGCCATGCCCAAAATGGTCCCAGTGAAGAGTGCCCTGATAAACTTCCTGATGAAATCAAAGGTACATCATGACGACTTTTCAAGAGATATGAGAGAAATAATCAATAATTATTATTAGTGTACCAGTACTGTTTAGCAAAAGAAGAAGAAGAAAAAACTTTATTTGTACTCTATTCTCGCCTTGGTAGAAGTTCCTTAGTAGAAGTGCCCCCGGAAATATTTTTGGAGATTAGTTTTTTTGATAGTGTGTAATTTGCTAGGTATCAACTTGTCCCCATTTATTACAAAGATGTACCTAAAGTGAAGTGCTTGTTGTCAGCAATGGTCTATTGGAGTCATTTGGAATGTCCCTTTAAATTGTATTTTTATTGGGTCAAGAACTTTACGTGCACTTGTCCTTGACGTGTCCAGTTTCGTTGACTTTTGACCAAAAAGTTACCGTAAACACAATAGATAAGCTGCATTCATAGATGCGCCAATCCGAGTTTAGAAGCTCAAGATTTGGAAAAAACATTCTGATGGAATTCACACCAGATGTACCTTATTCTTTTGTGAATGTACATGTATCAGCTTAAAGTAAAGTCTGTACATTTTAACCCTCAAAATTGTAGATTTTAATTTAATTATAAAGAATATGTCCATTTGGTTGGAAACAAGACTGCTTTTCCTGATGAACGTTTTCACCAGGATAATTTCATTGAGAACTGTTTACATCTGTAACGTGTTTACATACTTTGCTTAGTAACCAGGCAAAGCAACCAAAATGGAAGTTCTAGGAATTCTTCAGCAGTTTGTTACCACCATGTGTACAGGAACATTAATTCATCAGTGACAAACTCCCTCGTAAAAGAGAGGTCAATAATTTCTTTGACAAATTTGCTCTCAAAGTTGTAAACAATAGCAAAACAGTGGGCCATTTACCCCGCAAGTTCTTCATGCTCGGAGTAAAAGTGAGATGCCATGGGTGACACCGCCAAAACCTTTGTGGTGAAATGCAGATTCCCTGTCTGGTAACCTTCACCTGTCCAAGAAAGGCCCTTCTGAATCGCCTAAAAGACCAGCTACATGTAAAATTAATATTATTATGAAAGGAGTTTACCAGGCTTTCACCACCGTCTCCTTTAGGAGCCACAAAACTTGCAAAAGTAGTGAGCAGTTATCATAATTTTTACACAGTATCTGTCGATGTTTAATTGAAACATACTGTATTTCGGGTTTGGAGGTGATTATGGAAATTTGCAGATTTCTCCACAGATGTACTCATACAACCCACACCTCCATTTGTTGACAAAAAGAGATGAGGCTTATCCACTGGAGTGTTTATTTTATCTCTCTGTTTGCTAAAGATATTTTTTTTCTTGTGCAGGGAAAGATATGTTTCCAGTCTCAGTCGTGGGTTCTTTAACAAGAAATGGATCTTTCTGGATGAAGAAGATCGGAAAGACTGACGCGGACAAAGAACTTCAAATCCAGACTGGAATAAGGTAAACACCAGTTGAGTACACATGTACAGCTACATGTAGCAGTTCATGTAGTCTTGTATGATCCTGCACTCGCTTTTGCTACATGTACAGTATTACTGATGACGTACATAATCAGTCTGTTCTTAGCTGTTTCAGGTGTGTATTACAATGTAATAGTCAATTCAATCTTTTGACAATATTATTCACTGAAGTGCAGATGAATAGTGGTGAATAAAAAATTAATTAATGTATCATTTTACTGGGCAAGCCATTTGGTTTCTCTTCTGCTTCTTTGAGGTGAATATTGTCCCTTGCTAATGACCTTCAAAGTGACCAATCAAAATGCACAAAAAGCACTTATCACTCGTGTGGTACATGTACAGTACCAGCTGTAACATGCCAATAATTATTTTTCAGCTTGGCTGTTTCTCTTTACAGATGAGCTTTGACTTGACTTATCAGAACACATGAAAAGCACTACTCAAAATTAATCTTTTGGTATAATGTCAATGAGCAGATATTCTGTTTTTTTGCAGAAGTTACTTCCACAACCATGGTCACAGAGGCAATGTTGATGTCAGTGTTGGGGCACTTTGTACTTCACTTAATAGGTTCAATAAGGAGTTCTGTCGTGTCAGAATAGAAAGTGTTGCAAGCTCTGGCATGGTAGGTTTATATAAAAGTAAAGAAAAATCTCAGCTTGCGAGCCAGAAGGCCCATCAGGCCGGCACTTATCTCTGCTTTCATTACCATGAAGCGACTAGGAATATTTCTATTCCCCCCTGGATGGGATGCTACAATGTAGTCCATCGCAGGGTTACGCCCAGCATTTCGCCGGTACCCATTTATACACCTGGGTGGAGAGAGGCACCGTGAGAGTAAAGTGCCTTGCCCAAGAACACAACACAATGTCCCCAGCCAGGACCCGAACCCGGACCACTCGCTCCGGATTCAAGCACTCTCACCATGAGGCCACCGCGCCTCCCTCAGGTAGGTTTATATGCTTTGCATTAATTACATGTACTAGTGTTAAAAGTAATTCATTACTTGTTTCCAACAATTTAGATTGGAAAGATGAACAGGTGTCTTACGGTATTATGATTTATTGAAAATTCTTCTTGTCATGTAATTATGTACAATGTACTTGCTAAATTTTTTATGACTTGGCAGCGGGCGAAAGGACAAAACTATGACCTTTGTGACACTTGTCAGATGCTCTGCCCAGTGAGCTATGTTATACAGTGTATAAGACCTTCTGGAGAGCTGGGCCATTTATGTATATTCTGTATGGATTAAGTGTCCCATTGGTCTGCAGGCTCCACTATGTCACATGGTATTATTTTTTGGCCCGGTTTATGATTATGCAGAAAATGTAGATCTTAACAAGTGTTATTGAAATCCAAAAAGAAAATTCGGGGTAACCACACATTTTTCAAAGAGAATTGATGAATAATATTTTGTAAAAAGCTTTAAAATACAAAGCAATGTATGGCATTCTTTCTCAAATTGAAGCTTAATTATCTCTCAAGAATGCATGGTTACCCCCAATTTTCTTTTTGGATACCAAGAGTACATACTAAGATCTACTATTTCCAGATAGTTTTAAACCGCGCAAAAATATCCCTGTATTAATAAGCACCACCCATGGGAAATCGGAGTATCTTGAGATGCGCAGAACGTACGCGCAATTATAACAACAGTAGGTGCCGTTGTTAAGAATGCAAATATTGAGGTCAGTGGTCTCTTTTCACATCAGGTGCATTACACCATTGATATCAATAGTTGCATTCTGTAAATGATATTATTTAAGCATAAATAATATTATTAATTTTACTTTTTTTTCAGGTAAAAATACGTTTTGTTGACCATGGTATACTGGAAGAGGTCTCTCGCTCAAGCTTGTGTCCCATTCCTGAAGAGTTTGTTGATATTCCTTTCCAGGTGGGTTGCCAGTAACTTGTGCATGGAAGTGCATTTAGTATGCAAAAAGGCTCTTCCTTGTTTGGCAACAAGTCCTAACACAAATTAATGGTCGATCGCTTGTGTTGTGCACGTTTTCTGACTGCTGTTGCTTGTTTTTAGCAGTTGCTTAGCAAAGTTCAAGCTGGACAGGTGAAATGTTTGGAGTCGAGCCATTGAGTCCTGGCATTTCTTTGTTCAAGGGAGCTTGAAGTGCTACAATTTTGGTCCATTTGCTCATTCTCAGAACAGTACAGTGTATTTTTGCTAACCACAACAGTTGCATGTGGGATCCATGAAGAAAACAATACACTAAGTGTGTCGTCAGCTAACATAGTATTTTAATTCAAATGCACTTGTCCCATCCAACATTTGGCCAACAACATTGGAAGTTATTTTGTCCTTTAGTACACAATATGTTATATGTACTGTATCTAATGGTTTTAGAATAATGTGTGAAATGTCATAGAATTGACTTTGGGAATGGACATGAAAGGGAAAGTTAGAAAGATTGTCACAGTTGGATATTAAGCAACTTACATTGTAAACAGTTGCAACCAAGCCTGAAAAAAATCAAGGCTTGATTCGACACAGGATTCGAACCTGTGCACAATTGCATGTCCATGGGCTTGAATCCTATTTCTTGCAACTGCTTACAATGTAAGTTGCTTATCTACAGTGTACTTGTAACTGCAATAATCTTTCTTTCGTTTTTTACATGACTGTTTGTGCTGTGTTATTTCAGCAATGCCTTGCTGACAGTTCTTTTGGACAACTTTTCAGGCAATGGAGTGCTGTTTATTTTCAAATCTCGACACTCAGCTCCCTTATGAGGTAAATGTACATGTATGGGTGAACATTTTTGTAAACTGTCTTACAAATAACTTCCATGTTCATTAGTTCCCTGTGGGACGTTAAAGAACCCACACACTATTCGAGAAGAGTAGGGGATGAAGTTCCCGGTGTTGTGGCTGTCCTATGTGTGTATATGGGTGGGAGGGTATAGCAGGTCCACATCAGCTGAATAGCTGCCATAACTTCAACCTGCTCAAACAAATAAAATAACAAAAAAACAAACAAAAAGGGCAGGGAGTAGTCAGTATTGAATGCATGGTGACTTTGTAAACTTGCACCATTGCAAGCAAAGCTGTCTTAATACTGAACCATACACCTTATTCCAAAATGGCCGCCATTTAAATATTTTTTTGTTTTTATTCAAATTAGCCCTTGATGTCTCGTTCTTAAGCTTAAAATTCAAAAGAATATTTTATCTTGAATGAGGCAACAAGGGCCAATTTGTATCCGCATAAATCAGTGGCCATTTTGGAATATGGTGTATTAAAGGGGCAGTGTCATGGGAATTTGACTATAATAAAAATTTACTGAATCAATTTCAGTGACTTTTTCATTCTTAAATTGCTTCTGGAGCACCCGCAGTGCTATAAAAATCGATTAAATTTGAAAGAAAAATGAGCCACAATAAGTTACAGTACTACGGAGTTCATCTAAGATGCAAGGGGAGAACTTGAAAACGTTGGCCGACGTTTTCAAGTTGGCATTCATTTTTACTTGGCTACGCATAATCAAAAACACTTTAGCATGTTTTTTTGCAAGCTAAAAATAGCTGTTTTGAAGAAAATTTAGCTATTAATTTTTGTTTGCCATGGGTAAACAGGTCTCCTTTGCTCTCCAAATTTTTACTACATGTTGTTAACAATCCGTGACACTGCTCCTTAAGGACAACTGCAATAAGATTGCATTGTTGTATGTGATTGGTTAATTATCTCCATCCCTAAACAGAATACTTGATTTTCACTATCAGTGTTTGAACTGCAGAACAAAAGTACATGTACAGCTGTAGCTGTTTTTAAATCATAGTAAAACCTAAGACATGTGAATTTATCAGGCCTTCTGATATTACACGATGGTGCGATTTCGCACAATCAACCTCAAATCGCATCCGATCGCACAATTCACGAAAAATCGCATAATTCACAAAAGGACGCACAAAATTCATAAAATGAAACATAAATCAACACGTTTCTTAGAAATTCCTGCATAAAATACGCCATTTTAAAGATGATTTATCTCGGAAAAAGGCTAAAAGACCTTGGTCACCTTCGATTTCGTAAACATTCGAAGTTCAAGGCTTCATGTCGGGGACCTGGTACGAGTCTCCTTCTATTGGTGTAACACAAACACGGCCTTATATACACACCACTGAAATGACACAGTTGCCTTCTCTTAGAGAAGAGATTTGTGAAAAATAAGGGAAGTTGTAAATTTTTCGGCAAAATGTAGTTTCTTTCGTTGAAAACTGATAAAAACTTACTCATGGATAAGTTTGTTGTGAAAACGCTCGCTTTTTCTTCGACGAAGAAGGAAGTTCCCACCTTCTGCCCAATCTGACAGCTCACCATCGAGCAACAAAGTACCTCACAGGTACGCTCCACGTGGACGATGGACTGATGTTTTTCTTGTCGTGCAATATTAGGGCCTTTTATACGAGAGAAAATAACCTGCGGTTTACTCTGGCCTCGGTGTACAAAATACTCAAAAGGAACTATTTATACGAATATATATTCCCAGGTCAATATAAGCCGCGGCTTGAAAAAGATGTGAACGTAGATTTTGTACCATTTATAAGGGGTAAACATTCGAGTCTTCTGTAAGCCGCGGCCAGAAAAGCCGTGGCTTATTTTCTCTCGTGTAAATGGGGGTATGGCCCTACTGTGATTGACCATCTTTGGAAGTTCGTGGTTGACAAGCACCTTGATCATTCATTTTAACGTACTGGTGCACCGGTAGTGAAGAAGACCTCATTTTTTTTATTTATCCCAACTAATGTCGATCGAGATACATAATTACTGTTCCTTTGTGTTCAAAATATCTTTAGGGCAGCAAAAAAGTGTTTTTCTTAACCTGAAACCTTATAAAACAAGCTTAAAATTGCTGAGAAAAAAATCGCATAATTTACATTATTTATCGCATAATTGGCCTTTCTAATCGCACAATCTGCCCTGAAAAAATCGCATAATTTGCATTTTTTAATCGCACCCTATCAGAAGGCCTGATTTATTTAACTACTGTTATTTCTTGCTTTAATTTATCATTAGTATTCATGCATTACACATAGTTTTGATGGTACGTCTGTAAGTACTGTAGATAGAGCATTGAGTAGCTTCAAAGTACATGTATCCTTACACTTCTTTAGGCCAAGTGGTGTTTCAAAGATTTAACTTTTCACAAGATTTTGATGGCTGCATTAGAGGGCAAGGTAGGTAATCTTTCATCTTGTGCTTGTGAAAACAGTTTCTTCATTACTCATCCACTGCACATGGTATTTTTTATTTAGGTCACTGATGAAAAAGGTCATTCAGTTAATCATGTGATATTGGTGTCGTGTGGTGATGTGCCAGTCTGCATTAACACCAAAGTTGCAAGTTTAGGTGGGTGCCTTTGTACTAAAGTGGTCAAACTTCACTGCTCAGTTCTGTTTTCTTTGTCTCCCAAGTCTGCTTCTGAGTCCTGTACAATGAAAAACAGTCGTACATGTAGCTTCACTTTGCCCAAAGGAGCAAAGTATACGATCCAGCTTTGATCATCATACTGTTTTTAATAATAAATTTAATTATGTGGCTAGCCTTACATACGTATGTTTCATCCCTGCCAAGGGACTCATCAGAGACCTTTCAGCTAACTCGTCAAACATTGCGTTTGAAGTCCCGTATGTAAGGCTAGCCACATACATGTAATTATGTATTGTCGAATTCTTACACTTTTTTCAAGTTAATAATAAATTTAATTGTATTTTTTTTCCATATTATTTATTTTCTGAATGCAATAATAATCATTAATAATAATTATTAGGGGATTTCCCCTACAGTCTTGCACCTATTTTCCTTCAAAAGCGGTTGGAATGTCTGGACTGGGACTTGAACTAAATATGAAACTAAGGTACTGTACATGTACAGTATACAGTATACAGTGTACAGGTAGATAACAATGGTGGACTAAAACATAAATTAGGGAGTAAACATCAAGACAAGGATAGCACTGACCACGATGTTGTAACATAAAATTACACTGCACTGATCTCTTTGCTGATATTTTTTTCAGTTGAGGAGCAGCGACAAGCTCAGGAGGTGAGAATGTTATATTAATATCTCAAGGGATTTAAAGAGACCTTGACATGTACGGTAGGTCAACTTGTGGTAAGGGAGTGGAACTCTTTCAAGATTTGCATTGTGGTTGGTTCTGGTAATCTTGTCAGGGTCAATTACATGTATTTTGAACTTTCTACTTGTAATTCAACTGCCGTTCTTAGGTTTTTGTGTGTATGTCATGGATACACGAGGAGTTACATTTACGCATTCTTATCCCACACTAGATCCTCTGTATTGATTTTTTGTAGGATCGTCCTCTTCGGCCTAAACCAGAAGACACCAAGCTGGACACACCTCTTTCTCAGACAGAACCTCCCAGTAATGTCCCTGTGGGGGCAGACACAAAATTTAAAACCTTAAACATTGAATATGAGGAAAAAACTGGGCTGTCAAGTACAGACACTGACATGTATGTTGCTGATAATGCAGTGCCATCAACTTTTGATGAAAGTGTCATAACCCAGGCTTCAAATGATAGCTTGCCTTCCCTGCGGGCAGAAGCAGCTGAGTTTTTCCCATCTCCACCTGAAGATAATACACAAAGTAAAATTCCTTTTCACTCAACTTTTGACCAGTCAAGTAAAGTGCCTGGGATTTTACATCTTCCAATGTTGGAAAATGATCCTGTCAATGAAAAACCAGACATTGAGAACACAGAGGCACTACCTGATCATCCCCAGATTCTTCCTGGCTGTGTTGACTTGGCAGAGTATAACCGTATTGTTTCACAGTGCTCTGTGAATACCATAGCTGTGGAAACCCTACCAAAGGCTCGATTTGTTATGATACGATCATCTATCCGAAGGATTATTGAGGGGATGAAATGCGATTCGTGGTGCTGGACCCTCGAGAACAACAAACGCCTCAACCGCCTTTATATGGAGCAAACAAGAATTGGAGCTCCACTCTTCTTATTTTTCTCTGGACCTAAGAGTTTAAACTTCTGTGGCATGGCACAGATGGTGTCACCCGTTGATCTCAATGCAAGTTGCCCTACACTGACAAAACCATTTTGGTTTGCTAACAACATGGTGGGAAAATGTACTATCAAGTGGATGTATGTGCATGATCTACATTTCAGAGATGTGATCACTTCTAATAATCATATCAGTGGCTTTAGCAAGTGGCATTTATCAGATCTTGGGAATGGAGCTGAGATCCCCAACAGACTTGGGCAGCTTGTCATCAGGGTTTATGATTCAGGCAACAAATTTCGCTCAATCTTGCAAGTTGCTCTGGAGTCATACCAGACCTCTGAGTTGGAACAACCAAACAATGATCCTTCTATGCCAAGGATAAATCATAAACCTTTTGAACTTCAAGATAGTTTTCCTCTGTCCCAAGAAGAGGACTGGGATCTAGAGGTAGGTCTCTGTTTTTCTGTGCTGGTGCTACATGTATACCTTAGCAACTATCCACAAGAATATCACAATAATTATAACTTCTGCAGTGTCAATTCCACCATTAACCTCTGAGAATCCCTACTAGTGAATACAACATGTGATGCAAAAATGTTGATACTGCAGTCTTCATCTGGAAAAAAAAAGTGTTTTTTTCTAGTATAGTACAACAGTGCTTTCAATAAGATTTAAAGCACATGGCTAAGTAAATGTTACATGTACAGCTGTAGCACCCACTGGAGGTTGTAAAAGGGTCTGCGACCAGTGGAGGTTGTACAGTAAGCTGTCTGGAATTGTTCTGAGAAGCATGAGCATACATGATGTAGCTGTGCCTCTCATGTGTATTTTTTTTTGTGTGTTTTTTAATCTAAGATTGAGGAAAGTTTGAAAGCTGCTAAGTCTTTGAAAGTGGAAGCAGTGACTGCCAGCCCAGATGAAAAAGAAGCAATTACTGTCTCAACTGTTGAGCTTGTGTCAGATGAGTCTACACCTATGGAAGTTATAGGAAATGAAACAAGTGATGTCAGTGATGCCTCTGCACATTTTTCTGAGGTTAGTAAAGATGGCGTGAGTATAACATTTGTATCTGTGCAAGAAGAGGAATTATTAAACACTGTAAGTTCTGAGGAGGATGTTTTCTCGTCACAACCCAGTGACAGCATAGAAGCTGTAAAAGATCAAGGACAATCTTGTGCTGGTTCATCCTTTGAGCCATTACGTGGTGGTACATCAGAATATCAAAAGACTCAAGATGATGCCATTTCTAGCTGTCAGGCACAAAGTGTACAAGGCTCAACCACCGAAGCTCTTTCTGGAGGTGATTGTGTTGACATTGCAAATACAAGTGACTGGGAAAGTTCAAGCCCTGTTAGGGCATTTGGAAATGAAGTGGTATCATCATGCTCTGTAGAAAGAGAATCATCAGAGCTACAGGATAATGTCAATGAAATTCAAAAGGAGAACAGAAGTCTTACAGACCCTGAGCAGAACACGCTGGAATCCAGTGATCCTAACTCTCAAAATGGAAGTTTAAATGGACATAATCCTGGTTCTGAGACTGGCGTCAATGTTCCTGAGGACACTGGCGATAAGAAGTTAAATGACAATGAAGTGCCGCAGGGAGAAATGTCTGATCTAGGATGTGCTGGTGATGTTAGTGGGGATAAGTTTGAGCCTTCTCAAGATTTTGGTGATTCTATGGCTGATGGTGAAGCCGTCATCTGTGAAAGTACATGTAGCAACGTGGATGACAACATCTCAGGTCTGATGCGTAATTACATATGTTGTTGGTTCAATTTTTTTCCTGGTTCAAATTTTTTAAAACCAGTTCAATTTTGATTTTCCTTTGTTTCAGATAATGATAATGAATATGAGACAAAGAAAAATCAAAATTGAACTGGTTTAAAAGATTTTAAACCAAGAAAAAGTTTGAACCTCAACATGTGCCTTATGAAAGTTGTGGTAAAAAACTTGTCTAAAAAGCAAAGAACCCTGCCACAATCTGGTTGGCTCACTTGGTTGAAGATTGACCACTGCTTGGGATCGAGGTTGTAGGCCTGGCCAGCACCATGGGTCTTAAAATAACCGAGGAGTTCACGGTGTTGTGGTCTCGCCTTAAATCTCCAGCAAAATGTGGGCGGCTTGGCAACGTTGTCTCTAAAAAAGGCTACGGTGCCTGAGGCCACGTAAGCAAAAACAGCCGTAAGTCAAAGGAACTTTGCCAAGTGTTGGAATATGCAGATGTGGATGTAGATGTAGATGGAGAAATTACTGTCTTTGCAATTACATCTGCAAATAGTTTGACTTTCAAGTCTTCTCAGATTAGGACTTAGGAATGTTTCGGGTGTCTGTAAGAGACAATTGCTTAAATTATCCAGATAATTGCGATGATCACTTCACTCTTTCGTCTATAATCCGCACTTCAAATTCATTATGCTGAAAGTGGAAAGTTGTGGAAACTTTTTCTGATCAGAAAATAGACTATAATTTAATTTTCCCACAATCAGGATTAGCTAATCAGGCCTTGAACACCTGCTTGGGCCCTGTTGTTTGATCTCTTATTTCGTTTTCTATAACGACGTAGTCTCATGAATGATATTGAATTCCCTCTAGGTTTGACTAATAATGTACACTGTATATGCACCCCCCATTAGGAGGGAAATTCCCATATTTTGGGGCAGATTTACCCCCCCCCCCCCCCCGCCCCTTTTCTCAATATTTAAAGAGCTGCTGTAACCAACCGACATTCAAGTGGCACAGAGTGCTATCAGGCGGTTTTACTTTAGACAATGATAAGTTCAGTTTCAGAGCTTTCTTATTTCAAATATATCTTGACTAACGTGAATTTTTTCGGATAGAGGGCATGTGGGGGAGGGTGTGCTCTTGCCGCAATTTCTTCGGCCCCCTCTTTCTGGAATTTCTGGATCCGCCCCTGAAGGAATGAATGACCCTACACTGTCACTTGTATACTAGGAGGTGAAGCAAATCTGCTACACTTAGATGTTGATGGGAACATTCCTCATTCATCCGATAATCTCAGTGATGAAAACCGTGCTTGCCAGACGGGTAATACAAATGGTGAACACCATGGAAGTTCTGAGGACCTCTTGACTGATTATGAAGATTTACCAGTGGAGATAGGTGAAATAGTCATATCCTTGATTATAGTTGTGGTTCCCACCTGTCGTTTTCTTTTTTCTTTAGTCATTTCATATTTTTTTACCTGTCTGTTGTTACATTCTTCATCTCTCGTCAAAGGCCTTCTGTTTGACTAGCCACGCAGACCAAACGATTCTGTACTTAATTGTTTAAGCCAGTGCTAGAAACGTATCGCTAAGGCTACGTTAACACGGGTCCGGAAAAATTTTTGCACGGATGAATTTAATAATAATAATTTTTAATACTTCTTCTGCGCCCATTTCATAAAATGATCATGGGCGCAAATATGGTTGCGACGACGTTTTGGAGAAGATGGAAAATAATGCCGATCTCGTGTACTGCATCTTCGAGTTTCGTAAGACACATCCACAAGTTAAAACTGAAATCCAACATCAGATGGAATGGATGATAGAACGATTGTAGAACAAATTATGAGAAGTCGAAGTCGAAGAAGAGCAGTGAAAAGCGAAGAGCATGTGCTGCCAGCGAGGCGCTCTTGCAAATTTTGTACCTGAACCGCCAGTTTACATGGAACAGTGCAAATTCTTTTACAGATCGCAATGGTGTTTACAGGGATCCGTGCAAAGTTTGAGACCAGTGGCGGCATTTGTTTACTTCTCTGCTGTGATTGGTTACGCTAATGCTTTTAGCCAATCACGTTGTAGCTAAGTGCAGTACGCGGCAAATCAAACATGCCTTTCTGGAGTCCGGTTTCTGGAAACTCCCGAAACTCGGGTGTCAAAATTCCTTCTGTATCTCAAAAAACGAGAGGGTTTAAGTCGTCAAACTTCACAGTTATTCTGCTTCTTGTTATCTTGAAAAGATCTTAAAAGATCAGCTTTACAAAACAAGCGGATGGCTTTTCGGGTCTTTCGAGAAACGGGCCCCTGGGGCCTGTTTCTCGAAAGTCCCGATAACTGTTCGGGCCCGAAATGCCAGTCGTCAAACTGCAATCTGCTTAGTTTGAAAAGCTAATCCTTTAACATGTTTTTGATGTAAGAAAAACAAAGAGGATTGCGTAGTTTGATGGCTTAGAACCTCGGCGTTGCGAAGATATAAATGGAATTGTGGAATCCGAAATAGGCCTGAAAAGTTTCGGGACTTTTGAGAAACAGGCCACTGGTCCGTGACTTTTTCCACGGCCGGTTGTTTTGTAAGCTGTACATGCTCACCAAGAAATTCAAATGTGTACGTTGACTCGATCGATGAATATCAGAGACAACTGCCATTTGCAGCAACGTGTACTGCAGTAGCCCAGCTAATCCGGCAAAAATAGCGATGCCCGACAGCTATCGCTCGTCTCCTCATATCTGTATGCCTATTTGAAAGAGTTATCAAAATAATGAATAATGGCCTTTACAGTTTTGAAGTATCTTTTTTCGTTTCAGAGATATTTGCGTTTTTGTGTTATGCAAATAAGCAAATTGATGACGTCATCAGTGGGTCCGCTGAAAGATGGATCACAAAAGCAAAAGTATCTCTCAAAGTGTAACAGCGATATGATTCAAATTTGGCATGAGTAATAACCCTTAAGTAAGGTGCAAGATGGTGCAGAGTATGACGTAACCATGTCAACGCTTTTGGCTCCAGTCCCTTTTGGTTATAAATGAAGTTTCTCAATTTCCTCTCAAATCAAGCAAGACAGACAGTCCTGCTGAAAACACACAATAGAGCCCACGTTGCTGTAGGTCTCCAAATCAACTCATTGAGTGTGAACGATGTTTGGTTAAGACAGAAAGCGGAAACACCAGTTCCCCACAACCTTGATCTGGAAGCAAAACGGTTGCCATGGCAACCGCACGATCGGTGTCATTTTATGTGCTGACTGATAAGCATTATTAGTGCCAAGTTTGAAGAGAACTACGGTAATATTTCCAAGGATATTTTAGATTTTGTGATTTGTGTTACCCTTGGAACCACTGATGACTTCATCACTTTTAACACAAGAACCTTAATATCTCTCCAATGATATGAGATATTTTATAAATGAGAACACCATGTTTCCTTTTTTCAAAAGATGTTTCAAATGAGCCTTAGTTATTTTTTGTTTCATAGGCTCTTAGTAGGACGTAGATTCCAGGCCTTAACCGCGCTATCCGTGCAAAACCTCGCACGGTTCGGGTGTTTTCATGAGTCCGTACGCATATTGGAACCGTACCGGTCAAAAAGTTGACCTCCTTTCTTTTAGGTCCCAAACTTGCACACTTAGCCGTTCAAAAATTCGTGGAAGGTGGAACTGTGCAAGTTTTTGACCGTGCAAAAATTTGTCCGGACCCGTGTAAACGGGGTATAAATACTGCTTTCGGAATTCGAGTACCACGTCGTTAGCAGTTCAATTGATGCCCCCCCCCCCCCCCGCGTGCCTCGCACTGGGATAGAAAATTTAAATGGAAAGTAAAAAAAAGAAGCCCTAACAGCCCCGCAGAAAAATAAATTATAGTCTAGTAAGATATTCATTTTATCTTTTGCAAACTGAATCGAGCAGGATTTCGCATCGATGTCATGATGAGGTCAAGCAGATAGTACGGTAGATTGTGGCTCAGTGAATTGTCCAATAGTAGCGCACATTTTATCGCAAAGATATAATTAGCTGTGCACTGTATGACTGACTCAAACGTTTTCACTCAATTACAGGGACAGAGCATTACGTTTATACCCAGGAGAATTTGTCAAGTTCTGGTACATTTTGGGCCCGCGTTCATCGGAAAAAAGAAGAGGAAAGAACTTTTGTCGAAACAATGAGGCGGATGGGGTAGGCAAGATTGCAGCTGAAATTGAAGTCTCCAGATAAATGCCCATGACTGTTAAATTTTCCCCTGAGATTTCAATGGAAGGCTAGATAAGATCTAGATCAGAACGTTTGTATCGTGAACCTAGTTAATGACCACGAGTCTCCTCTTGTCGTGCATTCGAACTGCGAATCGGAAGGTTACGAATTCGACTCCTGTTGGAAAACAAGGACTTTTCCCCAATATGCCCTTGTCGTAACAGAAATTCGTCATTTCATTTTTTCATGAAGGTGTTGATGCAAACAATACAGCAACACAACGTAACACTAGGTGATGAGGAAACAATTAACGAAAGCTCTTCGTCGTCCTCTGCGAAGCAACAACCTAAAATTAAAAGATAAGAACTAATCCGCTCTATTAACATAAGAAAGTATAATAACTGAAAATATTTACTTATCAAGAGCGACGTGACTTGGGCATACTGGAACTGTTTCCTTGTGCTGCTAAACATGAATTGAGCTTAAGCGCTTCCGATTATTTGCACTGAGCTGCGGAGGAATCGTGGGAGCTTGGCCGGGCGGAAAGCTCGTTCCCAGGGTCTCTTGCCTCAACGACAGTAGAGACCCCGGGAACGAGGCTGGGCCGGGCGGCAGACTTGGACGCGGTGCCAAAACGTGTCATTCTCGCATTGGTTGCGAAGGAACAGATGTTGAATCTTCAGCCTGGTTAATGAACGAAGAGACTAACTTAGGTGTTCCAGGAACATATCCGAGTGCTCCTATGACATTGCGATTACTGGTCTCAGTTGAATATTGTGCGTTAAGTTGAAAATGTTTTGAGCCCAGGAATGACAAACCGCCTCACAGACCATCGTTTTTGGGGGTCTAGTATTTTGAGGCACCTACAGCTATCGAACGTGGGCCGTATTCCTTTTTAACTTTTCTTGACACTACCACATTTTTTGTTAAGTATCTATTTAACAATTTGACCCGTAGCCCGCAAATACGGGTCAATAACCCATGAGGCCGAATGGGCTATTGACCCGTGGCCGTTGAGGGCGATGGGTCTAATTGTTTTAGTATCACCCAACTAGTCGGACAGAAAAGGCAATAATAAAGTTAGCAAATGCAGGCTGAAGAAATATTTATTTGGCAAGAAAACGAAAGAAAGCGTCACGCTTTTCGCTACTCGAGAGCTCTCGAGGACTATTACTAACAGTCCTCTTGTAGCGTAGCCAATTAAGATGCAGAATTTGCATAAGTCTACTAGTTGAGTGATACTAATCACTATTAGAGACGATTAGTTTGAAAGTCTGGGGAGAGACTACTGTCTTGTCATGCGAAATGTTCACTTCGGGTTTCCGTCCCCGCTCTAAAAACGTCGCTTGCTTAATAAGCTCTATACGATAGACTGACTACACACTGACGGTTGAATTTGGAGATGACTCCTGCTCAGGTTGTTGCAGCGTCAGTCGTCAACACGAGTCCTTTTCTGGACTCCATTAACCCGGAGGATCAAATTCAACCAAGGTAAAGATTGTGATGTTTCTTTCTCATAAGGGCTCGAATTGAATCAAAGAACGAACTTTTAGAAGACATCCACATCTACAAACCCTGCGCAGTCAAAGGCGATGACGGGTATTGGTACCGCGCGCACATTGAGAAAACACCTCACAAAGGAAAGGTAAAAGATTTGATCCATTGTGTAGTTGCCTATTTTAAATTAAAAGTAATTTCTTTAGCCAGTCACTACAGGCGTATGCGATGAAATGACCCAATCAACGGAAACAGCATTCCCAGGAAACGTTCTAAGCGCGGCAAACGTGTGTGTCAGTAAGAAAGTAACAACTGGTTTGGCCTTTGCTATTGATTGGTTGAGAATGTGACGCGAGAGTTCTAAACCAGTCGTGCAACAGCTTCAATCCCGGAAAAACACCGAAAATTTAAAACTTTTCCCGTGTTTTAAACTTTTGAACCATAGGCCAACATGTACCCTGCCCCCTTACCCACCACACCCAACCCAACACAGTGTTGTTTAGAACTGGAGGCGCAAGTAACCCAGCCACGTCTCAACATTATTTGGGGGGTAGCGGGGGAGTAGCAGCTGTCTCTCTGTCAGAAAATTAGAGGCCAATTCACCGGGTAATCTTTGTGTATTTTAGGCTCGAAACTTCGAAATTTCACGGACTGCATGTGCGTACAGGCTCACAAGCGTTTTTGCCACACAATAATTTTCCCGTTTTGATGACTAATGTTTTACTGATTTTTAAAGCGTTAAGGGTTAAGATTGGGGAGGTAGCCTAGTTTAACAAGTTCTTTCAAAATTTGAAGTCAATTTGTGTATATCGGGACGCCTTCTAGAAGCGATTCCTATGTTTATGAGGACGTCGACAAAGTTCCCCCCTATGGCGCATTTGACTAAGACAGTCTTGAACATACGATGTACCGTTGAAGATGGCATTTGTGCCCCTCTTTAGGTTGGAATCAGATTGCTAGACTTGGGCGAGTACTGGGATGTTTATCAGAAAGAGCTGAGAGTTTTAGATGACGAGTTTTATGTTGCACCTCCAGCTCAGGTAAGCCGGTTTGGCTGATATTGTCGATCGGTCGGTTGAAAGGGAGTCACAGCAGCCCAAAAATCGCGGGCAACAATTTGACAATCATCCTCTTCCTATTTTGCCGGCTTCAGTGTATTCTCATCTTTTCTTATGATACGCAGAAATTTGATTTTGTCAAACGAGTTATTAAAGTTAAACCGTCACAAAAAGGATTTACGAACTGACGCTTCGAGCATGAACCTTCGTTTTACGATGAAAATGTTGCATGGGTTAGAGGCCGTTTGAACAGTTCCTCCAACATTTGTAGATCACGCGCGTGCTTTGACACTGGACGGGAGAGTCCAATCTCTTGTTCTTGGTTCCTTGCAATCAGGGTTGGCTAGTTTAACAGCTTTCGCACGCTTTGTTTTTGCTTTCAACATTAACCCAACATCCGTTCAACGTTTGTAATGTTGAACGAATGTTGTGCAAATATTGAAACCGTTTAAATGAGCCTTAACCCTTTCATTCCCACGATCGAAATGTTAATTCTCCTAACTAGTACCATAGAGTTGTTTGTTGGGTGGTCATGTGTCAAAATCACACCTCTAACGCTGATAATAATCTTCATTCTCAAGTGTGAAGAGAATTTACATCTACCGATCACTCATGGTGGGAGTCGAAGAGTTTGGCTAAATGCTAAATCTCTCTATTATGTCAATCTTAAATGCAAATATACATGTAGCATGAACAATTTCAGGTTCTTAGCACATTTACATGCCATTTTTGCAGGCCTTTGAATGCTCTGTCTCTTTCAAACATCCAGGGAACATGAAGGTAAGAAAAAAAAGCCCAAGACATCGCATTAAGGCAATTTCTGAATAACTGACTAGACGGATACCCGAGCGACGAACTGACCTTTTTTCTTTGTGTTATTTTTAAGGAGAAAACTAAAATGTCCAGAGTTGTGAAGAAAAATAAAAAAATCAAAGTTCTTGTGGTAGGTAATTTTCAATACGTTAGTTCAAGATTAAGGGTTTTTAGCGGTTTGCAAAGTTTAAAAGCCGGTCTCTTTACATCTTGAGGGTTCATCAACATTCTTCAGTTTTATTGTACCCTACTCTATATCTGATTGGCTCAGAGTAGACAGTTCAGGAAATCACACAGTCTACATGTTCTTGAAGAATCTGAACCTGCTCGCCTTATGCATTATTATTGGCTAGGAGCGTTTTTCATTGTTTAAGAAGAAAGAGCAAGAACTTTTGTCACTTGATTTGTCTAAAACATTGCTTGATAGAGCAGTTTTCAAATGACTGTCGAATTTAATTATGCGATTCCTGTTGCTACGCTTAGTGATTGGTTTAAAAATCTCGCGGCGTGCACGCGCAATTTTTTCCGCGCCTTGAGCAAGTTACATGGAACTGCTACGAATTTGGGTTGGTTCATTGCGCTGTTTGCACCTGCTGTGATTGGTTGAAATAATGACTTTGGTATTTGTTTTACGACACTCTATTGAAAAACCGCTCTCAGTATAACAATTAAGGAATCGGTTGTTTGTTTGTCTTACAGCGGTTTTCAAATGAGTGTCGTAAAACTAAAACCAAAGTAATTACTTTGGCCATTCAAAAAGGACGGAGACAATCCAGTAAACCAATCAAAACTCGAAGTAATTACACGTAGCCGACACAAAAGGCGGGAAAATGTGCACGCGCGAGCCACGATTGGTTTTGGTTTCACTTCTGATCGGTTGAAAAAGTGGCGCGAGAACTTTGAACTAATCACTGAGTGAAGTAGATGCAAAACCAAAGTAATTCCGTAATTACTTTCGACACTCAATTGAAAACCGCTCTATACACGAAAAGTTGAGTTGATAAAGGTAAATTAGCCGAATCAAAGCCTCGTGCAGACGGACGCAACATTGTTGGCCAACATTGGTCCAACATTGTTTTGTGTTAGACGTTGCGTCCGTCCACACTGTTGCGTGTTGTTGCGTGTTCAGTGGGAGTTGTTGCATGAAGTTTGAAACTGGTCAAACTTTTGAGACAACAGCTCTCCAACATTTCTTTTGTTCCTTGATCACCGAAGCGTAGCTCAACAATGTTGGATCCTCTTCCTTTATGCTCTTCCAACATTGTTGAGGCCACGCACGCGCGTTCAATGTGGTCTCCATGGAGATAGCAACCCATCAACAAGATGGCAGCCAAATTTTGTAAGTTTACAAATTCTAATGGGTCGTATCCTTCGCGTAATACACTGCACGTCTTTACACTGTTGGGTGTTGTTTCGTTCGTTTGAAAGGGGCTTAAGACTGCAAACAACCTTATGCTATCCGTAAGTTATCCATCTTTCTCTGAAACAAGCAGCATCATTTAATACTTGGGCATAAAGTTTCCATCCTGGTAAAATGTGTACATGATAAAGGACAGTTGCAGTCGACTATTTGCCTTTAAAAAAGTTTGTAGTTTGATAAGTTGACGTTTTCGCGTAATTGACTGAAATTGAGGGTTTTTTTTTTTGCTGAACAGAAAAGTTACAGTGAGGGAACAGTTTGGGTGGAAATCCTTTCCTAATGCAACTTGTGATATTGGACACCAATAAGGTTGGTACGTGTTTTTGAGCAGTGAGATGTGTTAGGAATATGAACATCATTCCGGCATGGAAGTGGTTTGAAGGTCGTTGAAGGTCAAAGGAAAAATTGGTTATTTCACGTGGTTGTCAGGGCGGGAACGACATCGAAATGTACCAGGATTGACCCTGATTAGATGCAGGCCTAATTTTGACATCCAACGCGAAGTGTCCAAGCATTTGCTGCCTTTTTCCAACATTAAAGTAAGGGTAAAGGTGAGCATTATTTTTGGCTTCAATAGGCCATTTTACAGTTGTGTGCTAAGTGACCTGGCCTATTAATGGCTTCGAGGCTGACGGTGACCCTGTATTGATACAGACCTCACTGCTTTTATCATGAAAATTGTGTTATTGTAATTCTAATTAGTCTACATTAACATTAGAAAAGCACAAAGGTTTGTATTAAAGCAGGATTATTAGGCCAGGTAACTTAGCTACAACTATAAAATGGTCTATTAGGGTACATGCAGCTGTTTTTCTTTCCTTGAAGGACACTTTGCGACGTTAATTGACTGTATGCCGAGACGAAGAAGAGTAAGGGGGCGCTTATTGAAATCCGTGTGCATCTAATTAGGGTCACAAAAGTATTCACCTCTAAATTTTAAATGACTCTCAATTTAGAGAGAGAGAGGAAGGCGCGGTGGCCTCATGGTCAGTGTGCTCGACTCCGTTTGCTGTTTCACGTACGTAAAGGCAATGCAAGTCTCTTTGTTGTCTTTGCTTTTTAGAGCCAATATTTTTTGCCTTTCTTGTTGTCTTCGTCTTTTTTTCTTGAGCTCCCTCATTTATCTTCCAGCGAAATTAAAATACATGTATCCTGTGTCATGCGCGGAAAAACGCGTGCGAGCAAATCACGTGTTTTGCTTTAACCTCTGATTGGCAGCGATTTGTAGCCAATCATCAAGGGTAGAGAAGATGAAATTACTCTGGCATTGAATAGCTGTTGGAAAACTCCAAGATTTTTTAACCATGGAAATAAAATTTCAATTTGCGGTAAGATAAGATACAGACAATTCATATTCTCCCTTTGTTAAAAAATGCAGTTGACCTAGAGAGCTTACTTTTTTTGTCTTATTTATTGTCTTATTTTTGTCTTATTTGTATGTTTATACTAGGAGCCAAAGACAGCGTCGCTGTATTGCCGGCTGAATGTGTTGACTCTAGCTGGTTGTTGGAATTTCTACGTTACAATTGGTTAAGCTTTTAGTAATTAAATATTCAGTGCTTAGTATTCTCAGTGCAGATGTTGCAAGTTTGACAGATTTCCACATTTTGGTGTGTCTGTTTTAATCATCCTGATTACACCAAACAGCCGCATGAACTTGTCCTGTTTTACATTAGAATTTTGCGAAGTGTTTCCATTGTATAAATCTCGGTATACTCTTTTGTTCAACAGGTTGTAATTGCTTGTAAATAAAAGCTCACACTGCTTCTTGTCCGTCGTTGTTGTCGGGGAAAAAAATCTATTAATTTTGCTCCATTGTCCGGAACTCGAGCCCCTGTCTTACGTATACCAATCTCGTTTATTCTGGTTTCAGTAAGTTTGCGGTTATATCCGTTTTGCTTCACAATAGTGTTTTCACTCACGTGATCAGTAACCTTGTTTTTCCACCGTAACAAAAGAAAATGTTTGCATGATAATAGAGCTCAATTCTCGGAGGATCAGTTGGGTACATCGATACGGCTGTCGTGACGTCACGTGAAAACAGTTTATAGGCCATTTTTCAGTTTGGTAGTGCAGCAGAGAGGACAAAAACAATAGAAAAAAGTTGTAATGAATGTGAAAGATATTAGCATATTATCCACTTTCCTTTGTCTTTATCCTCTAAACCTCTCTTTCAAGCTGAATTTTAATACAGTGGAACAGCCATTAAGCCGCCACTAGCCGTTACCCTGAGGGTGGCCGCTTAATGAAGGTTTCACTGTATATCGAAAGTACCCTATTGATGCGACTGGTCCATTCGTTTTTAACCAGCAACATCTGATAACCGCTGAACGGTCGGCTCAGTTGGTTGAGAGTTGGAGTCGAGGCTGGACCAGCCTTCAGGATCTTAAAATAACTGAGACGAAAGTGCTGCCTTTGTAAAAGCATCTGCAAGTGGTTCGACGTTCAAGTATTCTCGGGTAACGACTATAAACCGTAGGCCCCGTCTCGCTACCCTTGCCCAATAACGTGGAAACCCACAGACTCTTCGCGAAGAGGAGAGGATAGAATTCCAGGTGCTGTGGCTGTCCTTTGCGTGTTTTATCACTGACTTGGGTGGACTAGCTTGAATGGTTCATACATTCAGTTCTGGTCCGTCCCACTGCTCAATTGCAGTGCAAAATGGAGTAAGTAAGTAAATAAAGACAATCTTGGCTTCCTTGCACGCATCTTTTCGCCCATACTGTTTGGGAGTTTAATGTTGTCAGACGTTAACTAGACTGAAATTAAAATTGCTCTACAACTTTTGTTGGAGAGAACAGGACAGCCACAACACCGGGAACTCCATCCCCTATACTTCTTTAACTTCCCACAGGGAACTTATGAACATTGAGACGGGCCTAAGGTTTATAGTCCTTATCCGACAAGACTTGGAAGTCTAACCATTTGCCGATTAAATTAGAAGGGCAGCACTTTCACCTCATGCAGTTATTTTAAGATCCTCAGAATTGATCCATCCCGCAACCTCCCGCATAACAGCCGGGTGCCCAACCATCTGAGCCACCCGGTACGCGGTTTGTAGTAGCACGACTGTCAGTAAGGTACTATGCACTGTCCTTTTTTCTCCGCCCAAAGTGCACAAAGACTTGAATGCATATTGTAAGCTCGTAAAAACAACAGAACCCTCGTCAGCGTGGATGTTTTATTCTTATTCTGTTTCTATCAGTCTGATAAATAGCCTAAATTTATTGATTCTCGATACACTCTAAAACGTAAGTTAATCATTCCACACGTTATAAGTGATACATTTCTTAAGATAATGTCTTATCGCATGACCAAACTGTTCAGAATATATATTAAGAAACGAAGTTTCTCCATACATTTCTCTTTTTAAGTTGATAGGCCTTCGAAAAAAGCAGTGGTTTTTCCTATTTACTCGTTGTTAAAAGGAAATTGTGATACATACAGTCAAAAGCCCATGGGCAGGAACGAACCACTGTCCTATATTCCCGACACTGCGTTTTCACAGACCGATTTATTTTTAGATTGGATTTTCTGCGAATAAGGCTGCCGTGTGAGCCCGATAACCAATCACAAGAAACTAACTTGGTATCATTGCGTCACCGGACCGGAACGGCCTTTTCCCCCGAGGGAAAAGGTAGTCTAAAAATAGATCGGTCTGTAAAAATGTCGTATCATAAGTTAAGTTTGGAAGTTGTTCGCTCCTACTCATGGACTCCTGATACAGTTTTAATACACAACGAGAGACAAAAATAATTATTCAACACGAACCGCTCTAATGTTGGACATAATATATATTTTTTCTTTTTGTCACGCACTCAATGCCTTCCATCATATATAATGTTTCGCTACGAGAAATTGTTGACAGCAATACATGGGAGTCAAGAGAGACGTTCCTCTCTGTCTTCCCCTTGAACGTTTTTTTTTAAGGAAGCGTTAAGTAAAGGGTCAAAATATGGTGCTCATTTTTGTACATTCCTCCATATACTAACACAGTGAGCAAACATAAAGTTGTGGTATATACAACAAACTAATGGTAAATCTGTTCCTTGCACAAGAAAGGGATTTTTAGCCAAATTTTAGCACTTTCAATTATCGCAAGATATTTAAGATACAGTCATAAAAAAATAAAAACAAATGGTATTACCATATTCGTATAGCTACTGCTCAAGATTGTTTTTCGACTCCGCTAACTGAAGGAAGATTACAAACCATGGCATTTTGATGGGAAATCAATTAACTGTTAGAAACTTTCATTTGCATGTTCTTGCCATGCTTAACATTCATAATAAACATGTTATATTAGAGAGTACAATTTACAAGAAATAATATTCTCAGCTAACACAAGCTTTCAACCTAACACTGCGCAAAACAGTTCACTATTGAAAGGGGATGAGTCAGACGTGACTTCTTTTCTTGAAGAATTACACGGTTCAACTTACAAGCGTTGCGCTTTGTGCTGGTCACAGTGGTCCTTTAAATTTCATGACTTATGCAACACTGGAAGGTAGTTCATTTTATTTCAAGAAAAAGTCAAGTCCTGAGAGCAAAAAATAAGAGGTTCGGATGGCGTGTGACCACAAGGTGGATTTCTAATTCGTTGTAAGTAATCTATAAGCCGAAGCTGATGTACTGATATACAAGTCTTTTATCTTTGTGCTAGTAAGCCTCGCTAACTTCGTTTTACAGCTAAAATTCTCTTCAATTTTACACATGCCAACGAGACGAATAGGTCTTATTAGCATAAACACAAAACATGAATTTTCAAGCCGCCATTATCCAGTTTACATACGATTTGAACCAAGAGAAAATAAAGGGGAAGACCTTAAATAACAATGACCACGACCAGGTTTTCTGAGCCCGCGAGACTGAGCACCCCCAGCAAACCATTGTTTTAACGAGAACCGCTGGTCAGTAACCTGGTTCTGGTCATTGCTGTCTAAGGTCTTCCGAAAATAAAGTGGTACACGATTCTTTGATGGCACGTGACGTCACGGCAGCCATGTTGGTGTAAAGAACAATGGAGAAAAAGTCTTTTGGGAATTTGATTCTATTTATTATGCAATTTTTCTATTGTTTTGGCACCAACATGGCCGACTTATCACGTGAGTGCAATCAAAGAATGGAAAGACTTTGCATTGCGTTTACATGAAACGGCAAAGGACAATGATGCTGCTCGTCACAAAAAATTCTCTTATTCTGACCTGTTTTCCCGTTGGCTTCCAGGCAAGAAATAAGCTAGAATCAAACAAGTTTCTTTGATTTTTGTGAAAACCTAAATTTCAGCTCGATGTTCGCCGTCTGCCGTAAACGCGACCTACATGTCTATAAAGTTGTGAAAAGTCGACGTCTCGTATCAAAAACAGTATGATATAATTTTTGTGACTTTCCGCGTTTCATGATCGAAATGACGCAACTCAAGCTTTATACAAACAAAGTTCTTTAGAGATTTTTTTCAACATCTTATCGTATTGATACATAATCTCTTCCCGCAAGTTCCCGCGGGTTCCAAGGCAATGTTATGATCATTTAACTGTCTCCTGAACGCAATAAATTTTAACGTGCTCACAAGATGCGCAGGACGACGATTCGACAGAATTGAAGTAATTTTTCAGTCTGACTTCTTGTAACGTGGGACGCCTTCTCTCGTGTGTTAGCCTTGCTGTTTCATCTACAAAACACAAACTGTGTAAGTCACGAACTCGTCTTGATGCACAAGTCTAGAAGACTCCCGTTTGCATGCCAAGTATCATAAATACCCTCTGAAATTTAGTACGTGTTCACGGCATAAGTCATTGTAAGTCCCAGTTTCTCTTGGGACTTACAATGGTCCCAAGAGAAAACAAAAACAATGCTTATGCAAATTTTGGGGGGACAAACAAAGATTATTATGGTATTTTCCGAAGTGGCCTATATTTTCCTTCCTTTTGCTAAATTTAGTATTAAATTGTGTAACTCAATTAGCCACCTGTAATTGAGGGATGATGGTATCTCGGTATTAAAACGAGGAAATACACTTATTTACATACTCAACAGAATATGTGTTTCTGATTGGTCATTGACAAATGCATAACAGGTTATAGAGCGCAATAGCAACGAGGAAATTGTTATGGAAACAGCAATTGGGTAATTTTGTTGAAGAAAAGGGACTTTAAGTGTCTAGTCGTTCTAGCGTTCTAATTGGGGGCAATGTAAACTGAAATTAACAATTAACGCAAATCGAGTCAACTGTTGGTTTTTGAGGAGAGGAGAAACCGCAGTACCCGGAGAAAACCTCTCGGTGCAGAGAAGAGAACCAACAAACTCAACCCAAATATGGCGCCGAGTCTGGGAATCGAAGTCGGGCCACATTGGTGGGAGGCGAGTGCGCTCACAATTGCGCCATCCCTGCACGCCCGAATAAAAAATAGTCATGAACTTGATTTATGGCCGGTCACTCGTGATGTTTTGAAAGTTGTCAAATAGCACTTTTGAGAACTTCCAAACATCATCCATGCCCATAAATCACGAAATGCACTCGAGTTCATGGGATTACCTATACTTAGTAATTCACAGGTTCTTGGTTTGGCGAGCTATTGTTTTCAATGTGATGAGTTAATTTAGAATTATCGGATATCCAATACTACAGAAAGGCTCTACAGCTGTAGGAGCAGTAGGAGGACTTTCTACAAGAACGTTTTACCGTCGGTGGGGATGAGGAGGAATTTAGCAGACATATAGTTTAGACACATAGATGGGAAAGCGTCAATAAAGCATCGTATAGTAACGTTTGTTAAGTGTGTGGCTTTAGATGTCAAGCCAGAGTTACAAATGGATCCAGGACTGACCTATCTAACGGGCCGACCTTGCATCCGAAGCAATCCTTTAGGTGTTGGCTGTAAAGAAGGAAAAACACAGACAAGGAAAGAGTTGAAAAGCCGAAGAAAAGCTGGCAAGTTTTTGAAAGGATAAAAGCGCAAAAACATCATTAGTCGAGCAAGGTACTCAACCGTGACTGCGAAGACAGAGTCAAATGAAGTCAAAGTTAGAACTCCGAATAAAACTTTTATGGTGCAGAAAGACAACTTATTTTCCGTTGAGAATTGGTTTAATATTTGAAATAGCTTGCATAGGAACGGAAGACGAAGGTTACATATATGAAAGACATTTAATATCCTTCAAACGAAATGAAGAACCAACCAATTCAGGGCAGAACATTTCATTTTAACTCGAAGATGTATCAAGTGCAACGATTGCGAACATCCTTAAACGAGCATTATAATGGACTGAATAGAACTAGTTTAAGCTGCCAAGATACCCACTGAGTCGAAGGGACGCCGGATTTAGCGTTTTCGTGCGGAAAACTAAGGACAAAAACAGGGACTTGAATGCCCAGAAGGGATAAGGGTTTTCACAGACTTCTTTTCATTGTTGGAACCTTTAAGCTTTTTCCTGGCATTACGGGGGTATTATCGCTAGAAACGAAACGTGTTTCAAGAGGCAAAATAAGCATAGTCAGAAATAGGGCTTATAAGCGCAAACACTGGTTGTAGAGCGAGAAAGATTGATTATTTCTCTACGAAAGACGTATTTGGTGATTAGACTGTTGCTTCGCACGTCACTCAGTGGCGATAAAAAAGTTCATCAGTCCGAGAAAAAAAAGGAAAAGAAGAAAAAAAGAAAGAGAATAAAATAAAGGTCAAGGGGAATAAGGGGGAGCAAGATTGAATTGAGGACGTCCAAGTTTTAATCGTGTGCACCAAGAGTAATTTCCCACGAAAATATGGCAAAAAGAGCAACGTGCGTGAAGTGCAAAGACTGCAAAAGGACGGCAGGAACTGACCTTAGGGTATCCTGCACTCCTAAAGACAGAAAAATATTCATTTCTAAGTAGCTCCAGGCGCACGCTTTCTGAAAGACCACAATAAGACGCACAGAAAAATTAACTGGGAAGGGAAGAAGCAAAGAGAAGCTGTTTGAGGGTTACCTCGGGGAGGACTGGAGTCCCGCGATTCGCTCAGGAGCTTAAAACTCAAACGTAAAGTAAGCTGGCTTGGTGTTTTCTTGAATCGGAGGCTCAGAGTTGCTCGAGGGACA
>NC_090870.1:50244521-50249521 GCF_036669935.1 Montipora foliosa
ACCGGGAAAAAATAAGTTTGAATTAGTAGGCACCGTCCTTAATTTTATAGCGAGACCGAATTGCTTTCAATAAGTGATAAATTTCTAGAAAACGTGACAGTAAACGCACTACCTAAGAAATGGCGAAATAAGACGTATTCTACTAAATCTGGCCCATACTACGCCTAGTGAAGTCTTTTCGCCTCTAAGCTGGAGAAAATAGGTGCGCCGCTCATGGCCAGCACAAACTGAAATGAGCTTAATTAAATATAATTCCCTATGTAAAGTGATTCCTGGTTGTCGTAAAATACTGAGCTGCAAAGCTGTCTACATAACAGCATGGAATCAGTGTGCGAATAACTTTTTTTTTGTGGTGTAATCAGCTAACGCAGCTCGCCTGCGAGAAAATTGAATCCGACCAATATTTCAATTACTAACCTTTTTCTGTCGAGCTTTAAGCGATAAAATCCTCTCAAAAATGCCAATAATATAACAACCACGAGAGCTGATCCTACGCCATACACCACTGCGTCGTAACTTCTTCTTCCTTCCTTCTTGCGCGCTGCACTTGCTTGTGGTTGGGATGATTTATCTGCAGTGGAAAATTACAGCAAGTTGTACAAATACCCGAGAAACCGGACCTACAATAGTTTGGGCTTCTCCAGTATTATCTACTTTCCATCACTGCAATCTTCCCCTCCCACCAGTCTACTAGGCCAATTGAAGATGTTCACGAACAAAATGGCAACCTCGTTCCCATGGGAAGAAGAGAGACCCAGAGAACAATTTTTTTTTGTCAGAAAGGCTCCTTTTCATTCAGATCAGAGTTTTGATACTGTAGTCTCACTATATTTATATCTCCGTATGACTATACTACTATGTTCTCGCATTATTTGATTAATAAAATCTTATAGATCAGTACCAGTATAATATGGACTTGATAGAGTATTGTCCTGGAATGCCACACCGTTAAATGGTCCTGTTGACCTGAGGTAGGCACGTAATTGGAATCTGGAAAACAAAAGATAAAGTAAGTAGATACGCGTTAAGTGCTTTCACTGGTTAATTCCGCTAAATTTATTTGCCCCTTGTATGAAGAAAGATGATGACGATTATGATTTCTACACCCCCGTAAACTGGAGTCCTGGGCCCGGTTGTTAGAAAGCCGATTAAGTTAATCCAGGATTAGCGTAAAGTTTCGTTTCATGTTTTCAACTTTTTGGTGAAAGTTTCTTTTGTTTTATTTTTGTTTTTCAAGATTGACTTCTTCTACTTCAAAGTTTTCCCAAATATCAGCGTTGAACAACATTTGGGAGTAGAGAATCGAAGTAGACTCCGTGTTCAATTTTTAATCTCGGATTAGCACTAATCAGCTTTTGAACAACCGGGCCCTGGTGTTAAATTACTGGCACGATACCCCAGCAAAAGCACTTTGCCTAGGGGTAAATTCGAAGTATTTTTTAAACAAAAATAAAAAATAAAAAAGACTAGTATATACCACACAAGTGAATAGTGATATCCGCACATTCTGATTGGCTAGATCGGAGGTGAATAGCCAGTATTAGTATAGACTAAAACAGTGGATAGCGTTGACCGCGGGCGTTGATTGGCTCGTCAAACTCCGAATATCCTGTGCTATTTACCTCCGAGCAACTCGGGAAAAAATGGCCTCCCGATTTGCATCCGTGACAAGTGAAGAAAACAGCCAAATTAATTTTTTGTGCTGCATATTATCTCACTGTTTTAGTATATACTAAAACAACTATTCGCCTCAGTGTCGGTGGCTAGCGCTAGCCACCTCCACTTCGGTGAATAGTTGTTAACTATTCGCCTTTGAGCAAACGGAGAAAAAGAAAATGGCTTCCCGTTTCACTTCGGTTACCAAGAAGCAAATCCGCTACCATTCACCTCCACTTTGGTGAATAATTATTATTAGTATAAATACACAGGTGATTATACAAAATCGAGCGCTCTCATTGGCTCGCTATCTCGGATGATTAGTATAGGTAATCACATGAGGCCGAGTACTATTAAGGATTAATTGCACGAGTGTTTTGGAATCACTTCGCCTTCGGCGAATAATTGTTAAATAAGTAACTGGCCCTGTAATCTATTACTAGGTTTTATCATATTAATAATGAGCAACGTTGCACCCTTAAGCTTTCAGTTTCTCCTGTGTGTAATCTTTATCTGCTTCCACACTCCAGTTATTACGTCCTCAAACTCACCTATATCTCTTGCCTGACTGCAGCGGTCCGTTGCAATAGTCTTTATCACCGCGCTTATTCTCGCAGTTTTTCTCGTCACCGACCTTGACGTCCAGCACTCGCGATTTCTCGATGTTCACGTTTGATTGCAAGACTTTGGCGATGAATCTCTGATGGATTTGAGCTCCATCTGTTTTCTTATTCACGCGGTACCATGTAGATGGGACTTTCTGGGATATTTCATCAACTAAAAAGATGTATCCACATATTTCAGATTACCGACATTGATACTCTGTGACATTTTTCGTTAATTTGCAATTTTACCCTCATCCCAATGAAGTTAGGTACCAGTCTTCTGGTTGAAATCCACCAGGGACAAATACTCGGGGTCTTATACACCTCATGCAGGATCTAAAATGGTCGCCATTTTATCCCTCCTTACCTCATTCCTCAGTTTGTTTGTTTTTTATTTATTTGTTTAAGCAGGTTGAAGTTTTGGCAGCTATTCAGCTGATGTGGACCTGCTTTACCCACCCACCCATATACACACACAGAGGACAGCCACAACACTGGGAACTTCATCCCCTAAAAGTTCAAACCAATATTTAGCCTTCAACTAGGCCTCAAAGGATAATTAGAAACAAAAATAGCGACCATTAAGGAATAAGGCATATCAATTGAATTGAAGAAGAGGTGTTGTCTTTGTAATGACAACTGTGAACGATTCGAGTTTCAACCGTAAATCCCCAATATTGTACTGAGTCAATCACTCATTCTGTTCTTGAGGCACCTGTAAACCATTTTGGCTATTCAATAGAATTTGATTTTGGTAGGCTTCAATTTTCGCCGCCATAAACGCATATTATAAAACAATGATGTGTGATTACGAATAAGATGTCGTGGACCACACCTTGAACAGCCGTGCAGGAATAAAAAGAATGATCAACACAGTAAAGTTACTTTGTTGTTGGAAAGGAAAAAAAGGAAAATGTGTACAGAGGCAGATACAGGGGCCTGGTGAGGCTTGGCCTCCTAGTTTTTGAATGAAACCCGTCGGGGCTTTAAACGCGCTTGGGCTTGGGCGCTGTCGAAAACAGCAAGATTGGGAGCTCGCACTCTTAATGCTGGATCCGCCACGGAGTTTGGTTTAAGGGCCACTTACATTTACTGTCATCTTCCGTATACTCCTGTACAATAACACCGTATTGAGCGATGTTGCTAGATGCCATGTTCTTGAGATCAAAGCGTATTGTCATCGTAGTATCTGTTGCATCAATGAAGATGACAGTGGACTGGAGGGGAGTAAACACCAAGATCGACACACGAGCCTGCCATGCAGCTGTCAGCGAGGGTGTGCCGTGATCTGATACAGATACAGTTATGTTGAATAAACGAAGGTTCTGCTGTGTCAGGTCCCTGGTTGTTGTTATGGCACCAGTACTGTCAAAAAGGAATAAACACGCGAACAGCACTTTATTTACAGATTGTTTTTTTAATCACTCGAGTGTCACCGAACTACAGAATTTAGCTAGGCATTAGCAGAAGACTGAAGCAATCAGATGAACCAGTTAAAATTAGAGACAAATGCCTGGAGCCAGCGCTTAATATGCACTTGAAAATATTCGTGAACAAGTCACGATTAGTTAAGTTTTTATGTGTCAACCGTATCTGGTCTTTCTGATTGGTTGAACGAAGTGGCACGAGATCTTTTAACCAACGTAGGCAAGAACTTCATTATCATTAAATTTTGTCTTTTTTATTCAGAGAGAGTACATGAATACTCTTTTTTTTTTTAACCCTTTCAGCCCCGATAGTGCCAAATGGCACTTATAGATTTTACTCTGTCTAACGCCAGACGATTTTACTCGTCAATGGGGAACCCCTCGGGGCTTAAAGGGTTAAGCTAACAGCGTGAAAAAACTATGTCCCCGTTTAACCCTTTCAGCCCCGATAGTGCCAAATGGCACTTATAGATTTTACTCTGTCTAACGCCAGACGATTTTACTCGTCAATGGGGAACCCCTCGGGGCTTAAAGGGTTAAGCTAACAGCGTGAAAAAACCATGTCCCCGTTTAACCCTTTCAGCCCCGATAGTGCCAAATGGCACTTATAGATTTTACTCTGTCTAACGCCAGACGATTTTACTCGTCAATGGGGAACCCCTCGGGGCTTAAAGGGTTAAGAATTCAGTTGACGGCAAGGCAAATAGCGTGACTTAGCTCCTTTAAAATTCTATACAGCTGCGTGCAATGTATTTCACCCAAGTGAAAGACCTTTCGCGAATATCTTATTGACACGCTTCAAATGTAGTTAGCAAATCAGGCAGCTTACACGAAGTACTGGACTGCCTAACCCCTGCCTCAGATCGTCGATCACCGCATTTAATTTGACGTAGCATCTCCTCGAAGGACAGGGAAACAAGTGACTCAGAATTCAGGAAAGCCTTTTTTATTTGTCGTGAACAAAACTTTGCCAATCCAAGGGTCGTGTTCTGCGCGAATGTTATTCGTAAAATTTGGGGCAATTTCCAAGGAACGTAGGCGGCAAGTTTACGTGCAATAGCCGGCGAGTTTCGTCGGCAATGCGAAAATTGAAGAAATCCCTTTCGCTGCTGCATGAATTGTGATAAAGTTTGTGCTCGGTGTTAGAAACAAAAATGGTGAGTAAAATATGAATTTTATTTTCTCGTTTTAAAAACCATATTTTACTCACTCGCTGCGTTCGTTCGTATTCCGAATCTATTTTAAGCTTCGCGCCATGCTGTAAAAGTTATTTTGGTCTCGTGCCCAGGGTCACGCAGCCACTGATCAGAGG
>NC_090870.1:50254521-50284521 GCF_036669935.1 Montipora foliosa
TGGTCCGAGCGGAGTAGAACTCTCGACCTCCCGCGTGACAGCCCAATGCACAACCAAATGAGCCACAGGTGAGCGGTAGTAGGGCTGAAAGTAGTCTTTCAGTCCTGCATTTGGGTTTCATATAGTTTTCTGCATTTCTCGTATAATGCTGGGGTAAATTAACCCTCGTCTTAGGAAGATGATTAAAAAGTGGCTCCCTTTTGAAATATTTTTAAAAGTGTTCACTCACTGCGTCTTTCGTCAAATCTAGGTAAATTAAGAAACTGAGGAGCGTCTCTGTATGAAAGGACAGGAGCAATGATTTTGAGAGCCCGTTTCTGTATACGTTCATCCTCTTTGGAAAGATAAGCTGGAAGGGCGTGGTGCCATACAACACAACAATATTCAAGAAAGAAAGGATCAAGGCGACGTAGACAGTGACCAGATCTTCAATCTCTACACCCCCTCGACTTATAAACACGAATTATGTAAAGACGTTTGGACGCCTTTTTGACTTTATGCAATATGCTGCTGTAACAGAGGGTACGGATACAACTCAACTACTAACCTGTCTCAAAGTGACCATTTTCGTCTTTTTTCTCCGTATCCTTTGCAATCAGTACCAGCCTAAAGAAAAGGGACAACAAAATAATTATTTCGATAACCGGCGAAAAAACCTCGTCTCTAGTTATTTGCTTTGTCGCCTTAAAGCCAAGGACCCTATGATGCTACATCGTTTTTTTTTTCTGGAACTGCTCGAGTTCACTAAGGGAACTTGAAAACAGCAGCGTTGCAGTTGTTCGAAACTGCTGGCTTACTAACAAGGGGGGTCTCCCATGTATAAAAAAGGAATGCTAGGAAATTTCAAAATTGGCCGTCTTTGAAAACGTTAAGACACGGTGAGTTATTTCTCGTTCTTCCAGATGTTGGTGGGCCGGGAGAGAACGGCATAGTTAACAATCTTTTCCAAGTTATTGCCCCACAGAATGATGGGAAACGTCCCATCTGTTCTTGTTCAGAATTGTAACCAGTAACTGAGACCAATCAGAGAGAGGCTCGAACTTCCTCTATAAAAGAAACCAATTCTAGAATTGCTGGGACTATGAAATTTTTGACTTATCCTCAATGTTTCCACCTTTAACCCTATAAAATCTTCTGACAGCTGTAAATGTGGAATATTTGTCCTGAAGACCATGACATTCAAATCTGGTGTTTTCCCTCCTTCAAGGGGGAGTAAGTTTACTCTGCGCTCATTTTAGAGCAGACTGAGTCAGGACTTACCTATATTCTTTAACTTTTTCATAATCCAATGCTCCTTTACTCTTTATATCACCTGTGTGTCTACCAATACTGAAATAAAGGTCACCCTCCGCGTTTCCAATCGAGTAAACAACTCTTTTAGATCTTTTATCCAGGCGTCGCTCAGCTTGGGAAATGTCTTCAAATCGTTTCGGTTTTTTCATGCCAATAACAGCGCGAACAGTGAGAATTGTAGCTCCAACGGGCGTGTTTTCCGCGACCGCCACATGATAAATCGGAAGGTCAAATTTGACTTTGTGTTTGTTTATTTCTTCTATTGTTATATAAACCACCGCTACATGTTCTGAGCGTTTTGGTGGCGTGCCTTTATCACTTACAACTACCGTCAAAGAGCAGTTTAAACCGCCTAACGTTAGCAACGATTGTCGTGTCCTTACAACACCTTCGTCGTCTATTGTAAAATAGGTTTTGTTTCCAGCGATGATGGTGAAGTTGAGCTCTCCGTTGGTACCGTAATCAAAATCTAGAGCTAACACTTTTGTCACCGAGTTGCCAACTTTCAGTGCTTCGGAGACTTTAACGTTGTATTTCAAATTTTGGAAGAACGGCCTGTTTTCGTTGACCGGAAGCACCCTCACAACGACATTAACAATGCTCTTGTGTGCGCCATTCCGTGCGGCGACTATCAGCGTGTACTGGCGCTGACGGTCCACTCGCACTTTCTGATTTAGTAAGATGGTGCCGCTTTGGGGCAGTATGCGGAACAACGATTGTAAGTGAAGCAGAGAAAAGCGAATGCGCGCGTTTTCGCCAATGTCTTGGTCAGTTGCCTTGACTCTCAATACTTCGGATCCGGCCGAGAGGTTACTGAATATTGTCACGGAATAGTTTGTGCGTGAAAAGATTGGTTCATTGTCGTTTTCGTCCAACACATTGACTGAAAAGACTTTGATACTCGTCTTGTTTTCTTCAGTGTTGGTAGCCTGAATTGTTAAATTGTAAAACGATACTTTTTCGCGATCCAGTGTTTTCGATGCCACAAGCGATGCACTTTTCCCGAGAGGATGTGGACGGATTTTGAACGCGTCCCCATTATTTCCTGTAACAAGCAAAAATTGAAGATGAATTAAACAATATCAAATTATCAATATAGCATGATAAACGGGGCAGGCAATAGTGACGAAACGCAAATGCTAAAAACAGCGCATCAATGATTGAGTCTGCACGCATTACATGCCTACAACTACATAATTATTTGCATTCCTTCTTTCTTTATTTTTGAGGTCCAGGATCCTTACAGTAGCACGTGACTGGTACCCATTCAAACAACTAGTGCGGGAAAGAGTGTATCGTCAATTTCACCTCTTCTTTCCAATGTCGCTTTCAAGGTCTTTTCCGTGTGGCACATTCAAAATTACGGACAAAGCCACGCTGAAAATGCCCTGAGAACGAGGTCTCGAATCACCGTCTCTGAGGTTCGGATTCCAACGTGATAATGCCCTCTACATCACAGCGCCTACCTTTCGTCAAAATAGATTATTTCATTTTTAGCACAGCTTCTTGGAAAAAGATAATAAGGTGGAGGAACGCGAACGCTATAGTCGTCCAAGGATTGTAGAGAAATTTCGACACCTTAACAGTCACGGTAAATAATTCACTACAACAGTTTATTATTTGATCTTGAAATAAATCAAGTGAATGACTAGTGTCATTTACCTTTAATAATGGTATATCTGATGGAAGCATTCTGATTCCAACGGCTCTTAGCGTGTCCGTGGATATTTGCGATAATCTGACCCCGCTGATTGTTCTCTTTTACTTGAAGCACCTTCGAGGTCTTGGCAAACACAGGAGCAGCATCTAGAAACAATCGTTTTGGTAAATGAAGAACAAGTTTGATTTGCCACTTACCTCTTAATTTAACTCACTCGCTTTTCCTTTTCCTTCACAACGTATGGTTATCAGGTTTCATTGCTGAGTAATTTCAAGATTTTTACGCTCAGGTTAAGTTTAGATAACTTGCGAAGTATTATATATTAAAAGGCCTATAGACACTTTGTAGCTTTGGAATCCGAGTATTTTCGAAATGGCGCAATTTCCAGCATTTTGAGGTCAGTTGTAGGGCTGCTGCAGCACCAAACAATTTTCTGAAGCTGGCTGGTTTGTTTTTTGACATGTGACTTCAATTCTTAGTTAGCTGTCACGGTGATGAAATTACCTTTGAACGATCATAAGCTCTCCAAAAAGAGGAAGATATCGTCCTTCTATCCGGTTCAACTGAAACTCCCAGTAGTTTTCTCCGATTTTCCATTCGAAGCAAAACCCAAGCTTTTGATTATTGAACTCTTTACTGTGGTTAAGTTTGCCATTTCGAAAATGGAGAAAACAGCGTAGGAAAGTGCATGTATGATTATGATATCAAATAACTTGTTTTATATTTTGAATCTGCATAAATTGTGAATGGTGGAAGAAATTTGGTCTATTGGAGTGGCTAAAATTAACATACGTTGAGGACGGTGACTACTAATTCAAAGGTATTTTTGCGCGGTTTTATGAATATGCGGGAAAGCAGATCTCAGCAAGTGTTATTAAAATCCAAAAAGAAAATTGGGGGTAACCTCGCAGTTTTCAAAGATAATTAATTAACAAGATTAGCACAAAGCTTTAAAATAAAAAGCAACGTGAATTTCCAAATTAAAGCTTAATTATCTCTGAAAAATGAATAGTTACCCCCAATTTTCTTTTTGGATACCAAGAGCACTCGCTAAGGTCTGCTTTCTCCGCATAAATTTAAACCGCGCAAAAATAGCCCTGCATTAGTAAGCACTACCGATAGGAAATCCGAGTATCTGGAGATGCGCAGAACGTATGCGCAATAACAATAGTAGGCATCATCCTTAACTTGTAGCGTCACTGAAGTGGTGGTCTTCACGTTAGTGGACTAAAACAAGAAACCTGTCATTAGCTCCTTTTGTTCGTTCACCAGCGATTATGCCTTACACCACTCATGTACAAGTCTCTCCAGAGACAGGTTGCAAACTGAATTACTTGAGTTTATATTTTAGGTGGTCCACGAACGATGGGTTTACCTCTGTATAAGGATGCACTCAATACATACAGTGTGTTAGGTGCGAAATTCTTGACCCCGTCTACAGTAAAATGTGTAGTCTAAGAGAAGAAACGCGAAACAACGAAGCCCCGATATAACAAATTTCAAATTTCGTAATTGAACCTCGATATCACGAATTTCTAAATAAGAATATCTCCGGATAACGAACGAATTTCTAGACCCCACCCACAGTAAAATGTATTGGAAAGGAGGTTGATGCAACTAAACCCCTATTTAACGAGTTATACTTCCCGATACCTTGACAATCCGATTTATTGTTTTCGTCCACCAATGCAACGGCGGTGACTCAACAAGTAAATAATTGATTTATAGGGGACCAATACCCAAGGGCTCTAAGCCTCCCCTGAGGTGAGAACTTACCGAACCACGTGTACGGAGTGATGGAAACTATGAATGCACTGGGTGTATCAGGTTTTTTTGTTCGACAGGAAGTCTTGGAGTGACAGCGTACCATGTAACAGTTCTTTTCCACCAGGAAAGCCACATCACCTGCCCGCCTGTTGCAGGCTTGTCGAACACAGCTCGCCACGCTGCTAGATGAGTCACTTAAAGACGTAAATACACCAGCACCGATATCCATTTCAAATGTCACGTTGCGCGACGTTTTATTCGCGATGCATATTACGGTGGATTGAGGATCGTCTAAAAAGCATAAACAATAAATAAATAAATAAATAAATAAATAAATAAATTAATTAATTAATAACGTCAAAGCGTCTGAGTTGTTTTAAACAAATTTGGTAAGACCGAAACTTTTGAAAGCAGTGAAATGCCTTGGCCAATCACACGCAAAAATCGCAGACAATCAATTGCAAGTACACGAAGGCCAAAGTAAACGCAAGTTTCACAATCGATTTATCGTTTTTAAGCCTCTGCGTTAAGTAGAAATAGAAACCCCTGACAACTGAGTAGTCACTTTTCCTATTTATTTAATATTTAGGCGCCAACATTCCGTTGACTCCAGCTAAGCATTTCAAACACGTTTGTACAAAGACTGAAGGGTGTGATAGTTCCGACGCAAGTCCATAATTAAAAAAGATGTTTGGTCACTTACATAAATGTTATTAGAGGTGTTCTTTCCAGCAAGGTCTATAGAGAATTCTCATTTAGTTAAGGAAAGGGACTTTATTGGAATAAAGTGTCTAGTCGTTCTAGCGCTGGAGCACTAATTGGGGACACTCTAAACTGAAATCAACAATTAACGTAAGTCAAGTCAAATGTTGGTTTTTAAGGAGCTGAGATGGGAAAACTGGAGTACCCCGAGAAAAAACCTCTCGGCGCAGAGTAGCGAAGCAACAAACTCAACCCATATATGAAGCCGGGGTCTGGGAATCGAAGTCGGGACACATTGGTGGGAGGCGAGTGCTCTCACCACTGCACCATTCCTGCACCTGCGTACTTGAAAAGCAAATGTAATCTTTTCCTGAAATACGCGGTACTGTAGGTTGGTAATAATTGGATTCCGATATAACTGCGTTACATTGTTAACGATTAGAGATCTACAATCGTGACAAATGATCGACCCTCATGCAGCCAATTCTCTCTTAACTATGAATCAAAGGAGGTTAAAAGGTGATCGATTCGTAGGAAGCTCTGGCGAGCTTTTGGCTTATTTGTAGCAATCATTTTTTAAACCTGGCTGAGCTTTGTTAAAACAGCTTACAACACTTACCGATAACCACACTTTCAGATACAATGACCCCGAAGTTTATAAGCAAAAATATCACAGAGGCGACTCGTCGAAGCTCCACTGCTCTTCTCTCCATGGCCAACTGTTTTCTGTATAAAGCCAAAATAGGATCTGTCAGCGTTAACTTGGAAATTGATTTTCCTTTCTGGAATAGTAAATGACACTTCTTGCCGCGAGTTTCAAGTTAAGTAAACTCTTTCTCCTAAAAGAGGAAATCAATTGCACGCAACCGGTAATTTCAGAGAAACGATACGTCTCTATCCAATTATCATTTTACGATTTGTCTTGAAAACAAACATAACCAAATTCTTCAATTTCTTATGTTTTTATGTTGGTGTTGATCACTCCTTTATTCGTTGTATTACTTTTTTGTCGTGAGAGAGAGAAAAATCAATTTTTCAACATACCCTTTCAATTCGATCATTCTTATTCTTCCATTCTATAAAATTAATTTTTCTTTTCCAAATATTATTTCACTTCTCATTATTGCGATTTCTTCATGATGTAACAGACGCAAACCGCTTTTTTAATTTCCTTGATTTCAAATTGACTACGTTCCTATAAAGTGACAGTAATCTATTAAAAATTCAAAACAATCCAAGACCTACGAATTATTTGTTTGCTTTAACTTCAAATACAGCCGACCCAGTTCATAAATATAACAACCAAATTTAACACTTTTAAAATAAACTTTTAGTATAGGTTATCACATGATTTTGAGTGCAATTTGGAGTAAATGGGCTAGAGTAATTGTTTTCAATTACACGAACACGTAGGGTGAGTGCAATTTGTAGTATTTGAAAAATTTTTCGAGTCAGCTTATTTATTCCAAATTGCATGAGCAAAATCATGCGATTACTTATTATTAGTATAAATACACAGGTGATTATATAATATCGCGCGCTCTCATTGGCTCGCTATCTCGGATTATCAGCCGAGAATCACCTCGACGGACAAAATGGCTGCCAGTAGTCATTTTGCCACTTTAAGTGAAGATGATTTTGCGTTGAAATGTTTTTTTTTCTCTTTTTTGAAATAATCACCTGTGTATTTATACTAAAACAATTATTCACCTCAGGCTCAGTGATTATCGGTGAATATTCACGTTGACTTCGTCTCGGTGAATATTCACCGATAATCACTTCGCCTTCGGCGAATAATTGTTAAATAATAGACATGAAAAATCATCGAGAAAGCCTGTCGTAATTGGACCAATTCATATTCTCAAGGTTGCACTGGAAACGAGCATGAAGGAGAGGCTGATCCGGGGAAATCTTTTCAGGTGCAAATTATTTCCCCCTCACGAGCCTTCATCGCATGTTCGTTCCAGTCCAACCGTGAGAGTACGAATAAAGTCTATTAAGCAAAACTGAGCAACATACACATATCACGTAATCATGCAACTTGAAAATTGCGCCATCCAGAGCTAGCATTTCATTGGCTATCTGTGGCTTTCATGCCTGGTTTGCTACTTTTGTCGATCAAAATGGTGGTAAGCGATGACGTAACAGACAAACCATCGACATACCAAGTAAACACAAGGAATCCGATAATAAGTGAATTGTTATGGAATTTCCAATTCCTCGGGGATGGAATTCCTGGTATTGTGGTCATCCTTTGTGTGGTATATCACTAAGGTGGACTAGCCTCGTATGGTTCAAATTAAATTAAATTAACTTTTGTTTAAGTGAAAACGCAAATATTTGGGAGAGTAGTGATTTCCCCATCACTGATGAAAATGGTTTCCCACAGAAAGAGCTTTTGTACTAACAATATTCTGGAAGAGGTCTTCGCCAGCCTTTTCCATCTGTCATAGTAACGCCTTTTCAAAGGCCAAGGCCTCTTGATTTGTTCCCCGGTTACTTCGATGGTCACCATGCTCGACCTCTTTAACAGCTAGTGATCTCTAGCAAAAGAAATCGAATTTATTGAAACTTGGCTGTTCCGAAAATGAGAGGAGTATCAATGGACTGCGTTGGTATTTGTGGATCGTTGAAGAAGTTTTGACAAAAGCGTTATGATAATGAATGGGTCCATGGTCAGTTAAACCGCTTGCGGTGAACGAATTTGTAGTAGCTAAGGTCGTTATTAGTAATATAATTGAGTAATATTTACAGAAGAACCAACGTTATACGGTATATATTATATGTCCTGTTATACGGTTGTGAAACATGGCGTATGACTAAAAGAGATTCGACCAAGCTAGACGTATTGCTTCATAAAAGTCTGAGAAGGGTTATGAAGATCTATTGGCCTATGAAAATATCAAATGAGGAGAATCGAAACCGGGCTACCATCAGCGCCATCAGTGAGGAAATCTTCCGGCGGCAATGCAAGTTCATCGGCCACGTTCTCAGAATGGATCCAAATAAATTTCCCAAAACAGCATTGACTTGAGCCCCAGAGGGAATAAGAAGTCGTGGCAGACCGAAAGAGACTTGGCGGAGAACCGTAGAAAAAGAAAGAACAGCATTGGTTTTGTCTCATGGAGCGAGGCAACAGTGGCTGCTCGTGACTGTGTGACATGGCGAAGGAGAGTGCCTTGCCTATACCCACTTAGGGTTATGGTCAAAATTGAATATTTACAAGGCTAAAAATTCTTAAAAAGTAAAACACCGAACGTTTTCGGCGTTAAGCCATCTTTCAGGGTAGTTTGACCGTCCGCGTGATTGTGTATTTATGTCTATCAGGTAATTCCCGAAAGGAAGAGTTTCGCTATGTAGCAATGAATTTGTTTGTTTAGAGCAGGTTTCCATTGTTGGATCATTAGGCCTTCAAACATTCTGCGTTTGTGAAAGGATTGTGCCGTGCAGAGTAAACGCCAGCCAAAAGAATGCGAAGGATTTTGGGTTACGACAAAACACTGACCCCCGGTCAACTGACCCCCTACTGACCCCCTACTGACCCTCCGTTCTGAACCCCTCAAAATTGACTGAAAATAATATATAAATTACTTTAGTGGGCAAGTTAATCGGCTCATCCTTCGAATTTCATGATGAAGGAAGGATGGTCGATCTGCTTCGTGCCATCGTTTCAATTCCTTTCAGCACATAAGTTATTTCTCTTTTGCGATGAACGAGTGCTAAACGAGGCAACAGAAGAATTACCACCTGTTTTTCAGTCCACTTCCAGGAAAAAAGAAATACAGTTGACAACTGTTTTACTCGGGAAAATGTATTGAGAGAAGTGGTCGCAACAGAAAGAAACCACAATTGATTTCGTTTGCTTGCCGACTTTACAAGCTGCTCCGTGTCAAACCTGGCCAGACTGAGAAACTGGATGCAATAATAAGTACAATTATCATCCATTTCGTAGCTTATTGTAGTATTCAATGAAAAACACCAAACAGGGTGTTTTAGCGCCTATGAGCTGCGGTTTTTTGGGTTTCCCTTCGAGACGGAAGCTTTGAGGAATAATCTTGGCTGGAGTCCCACTTAGTGGGAACAGGTAGCAGACTAACCTCAGCTTTATGAACAGGTTGATTTGGCATATAGTTTCCCACTACTTTTCAATATATGATCATGATGAGCTGCTTCGATAGGCTGCTTACTGCTTAAATCAATGATGGATCCAGCTATTTCAAATCCTTTCACCGACCTTACATTGACACTGACATTCGAAAAGGCACGCGTGAGAATTGTTCTTGACGTTCGCTCAGTTTTAACAGCTATCTTCTTTTCTTCGTTGTTGACGAAGCCTAGAAGTTCTTCTCACATATTCAGAATAGAAACTACAGAATTTTTTTCTTTGCATCTTCAAAACCTTTATGATATATATCGATGCAGCACAGTTCAATGTTGAAGGCTGCAGATTCTCATTTCAGTGCATAAGAAAACTAATTATAACTTGTAGCAAGGAACGAGCCCTAGACTGCAATCAGTTCAAGGAATTTTCCAGTTTCAGTTTCATAATTTTATACTTGATAATTCAATTGAATTACTTTCGCTGAAAATGCCTATGTTTTAAAAATTGATAGAACAAGGTCATAGTAAATATTTCCTGATAATATGATGAACATTAAACCTTGTAGAAGAAGTTAGAACTAGAAGCGTTTAGTTCTACCCTTATAACGTCTCCTGGCTTGCTATTTGTCACCTAATCAACTAATGAACATTTCCTTCCTTTAGCTATACATACACTATTAGCACCTTCGCTAAGGCAGCCTTGCCAGCCAAAGCACCTCAGTGAAAATTAACTTTCAAAAAAATTCCAAAAGCTTAGGAAGAAAATGTGTCGAATTCTTTCATAACCCAAGTCTTCATATTTGATGCAAGTTCTTTTAAAATTCCTCACTTACGGTTGATATATTACAGACTGTGGACAATGTGGAAGTTATTCACCTCACAAAACTTGATGGATCCAGAGATTATCCGAACCGCTTACTGGAAGTGGTTTCCGCATTGTTGATTCAATTTACCCTTGCACGTTTCCTAGTTCTTTGATACAGACTTGCCAGACTGAAGGAGACTTATGTCCCACCTTGCAAACTATCGACGATATTGTGCCTCGCAGCACGAAGCGATTTCAAATGACAGCAGTCACTTTAAAACTTGGACTGGTTCCAATTTACGTCGGCATAATCGATCTATAAATCATTGCGGTTTTGCTTTTCGAAATCCGCGGCGCTAAATGAAGAAAAAATTGTGATTGTAGAAACTTGGAAAAACGAGTTCACCGTGTAGCTTGCACAATTAAATGTGTGCTTTAAAAGTACTCATTCCTGCCCTTAGGCTAAGCGCTTTTCTTAACTTACGCAGACTTGGTTGCTTAATGGCGACGTATAATTCTGCCTGTGGCTCCGTGGCTCTGGTAATTTAAGTAAACAATGGATAATTTTCCTCTGAGCCTACTCCACAGTTCAAAACAGTGCACAGTATAGATATTGAGGTAAACCCCAAACTTTATCTGCAGACATTATGAAGATGATATAAAATAGCTTAAGATTCTCCTCTTTCATGTGACAGGGGCAAAGTTAAGCAACTATTCAAAACTGTTTGGGAAACTGTGCTCAAATCTCAGGCTGAAACTAACGCATGCACAATGAAAAGAAACGGCAGGTGTCCATCGCCAAGCTTGTGGATGAATACCTAATTATTAATGGCAATTTGATGACTGTTGAGTGGTTTGAACAATACGAACTCCTCAAACTATGGTGAAATGTGAGAGATGGTTTTTAAAAACGTTAATACTTTATAAGTTGGGTAAGATACTTAGGTCAAATATTCAAATGAAATACTTAAGAGTAAGTTAAAATTCAGTAACAACTTGAGAGTCCGTTGTAAAAAAACATCCTTGGCTTCAGTGTAATTGTCGTTTGATGGTAATAACATATTGCAATCGAATCGATATTATTTATAGCATCTTTGTTTTTCCACTTTGGGATACATCCAATGAATCAGTCCTTTCGCGAGTATTCTTAAGGTCTATTAAAAATAACTCAAAGTGACCGCTAAACCGGTAACAAACTACTGCCGCGAAATCCAGGTTAGGAAAGTTAATGAAACTATTTTATCTCGAAAAATCTACAGCACTGCCGGCCCACCAGGTGATGTTTTGAATTATGACCCAGGGGCACACAAGGACAAAATTGAAGTTTTGGCTTCAACTAAGTATTCCGGACGACAAGTAACATTGTGGATTAGACTTTATACCAAACAATCCGAATTCGCGAGAACTCAGGTTTTGTACCGGATTAATTTGAACGAACGCTAAAACCATTCCTGCAATTCCCTCTGTATGTTAACAAGGGAGAGTTTTTAAGTCATCAATTTTCATCAATTTTTTTGCTTGACGTTACCTTGAAAATTCACTAAAAGAGAAAGCTTTTTAGAACAAGCGGATTCACAACAGGTTCAGTCGGGCCCGAAAAGTTGTCGGGACTGTCGGGAAACGGGTCCGTGGTTCGTTAGGTTTCCGGAAACTCTTGTTTACCTTAAAATCCTTAAAGAAAATGTTTCAGCATTTGTAAAGAATTACAAACGACTTTGTAAGGCATTCTTCTGCAAATAAGAATCTTGTGTAAAATGTCACCAGCCTCGTCTTGACTGAATGATTCGGCTAGGAAACTTATGTATCAGAAAACCAAACTGTACATTTCGCGCAATAGTACAACCTATAAGTTTCTTTATCTGATAATTTGAATATTTTCTTAAGTAAATGCTAAAGCAAGAAATTCCTACCGAAGCAACGTTTAACCACATAAAATAATATTCGACTATCAAAAGTTTGGTAAACAATATTAAAAAAAAAGATATTTACTTGTTAATAACGCATGTTCCGTCCGCGTCAAATTCGACGGCTCTCGGTCCAATTTATTTCTTCTTACTTCTTTGAGTTAAGAGATAATACAACCTCGGAGACCTTGGGGCATTGCCTTGGGGGAAAAATTGACGACTTCGGAAAGTTCTCGTCGCTTTTTCGCCCTCTCGAGTGACTACTGTCCCTGGATTTCCAAGGATGAAGATATCACGACCTCTTAGAGCACAGTAAACCTAAGCCGTCTAAAAGATTGAATCGAATTTGGCCGAGTTTTCGTTGGTTTCATACTACAATAGCATATCTTTAATTGGAAGATAAACATACAAAAATAAACAACCATAAAATAAACAAAGATATTTTCTGACAAAAACGCTTTCAAACTGTGTCATACGTCGTTTTTACATTTTCTTTTATTCCTTATGGTATACACTTTGTGGTATTTCAAACTTGAAAGTGCGGGCTACTTTCAATTGAAACACCTCAACTATCCACCAAGAGCGACAAATAACTTCATAATCAGGTTGCTTAAATTTGTGTAATTTTCTGCCGAAATCAACTAAAGTATTCTCAAATTCCTGATAAGAAATTCATTTGCTCTTTGGTCAGGACAATGAGTCTTGATTATTCAATTTTTATCTCCTACATGACAGCCCGAAATAATTTCAAGAAGGTAACAAAACACTCGTTTACGAAACATGCGCATTACTCATAGTTCAACTTTTAATATGAAGTGAGTTGCTGTTATAAAGTTATCTCGCTGTTATAAAGTTTTCTCTGCATATCCTCATGGACGAAAAGACTTATCATCATTATAATTAAAGTCTTTAAATGATTTGGTTATTAATTAAAGATGATTTATCAAGCGAACGTGCCTTATTGCATGAGAATGCACGACTTGATAAATTCGACTTCTGATTAAACCCGTGATTTTGCAAAATTTCTTATTTTTTGTTATTTGAGGCTGGAAACGTTCTTAACATGTTCTTAAAGTTGTGTGGTATACTAACTTCGACTATAAAGATCATAGTTCTTCAGTGTATCACGCAATAAGAAAACCACATTGTTTATGTTAAAAACGTTAAAGTATTTGAGTTAATTGTCTTGTTATAATACAGTTTTACAAATAAGCAAAATAGCCGTTCTAAACTGACCTTAAGTCCGTGTATGTTCCTAAAATTTGATGTCGGAGTCTCAGCCTGAAAGTTCATATAAAAAAGAATGGATTCTCTTCGTATAAAAATCACGAATAGTTTTATTATAGTTTCTAATGTTACTTTCTCGAAGTTGATAAACGTTAACCCCGATAAATAATAATAATAATAATAATAATAATAATAATAATAATACATAACTTATATAGCGCAGCGCTTCTCAAAGATCCAGCGGCGCTTTACAATAATGGTAATGTAAATATAAAATCAATTGGATAACAGAATAAAAATTAGTAAAAATCAAAGAAAAAAAAAAACTACAACTGCCTAAATAGATGAGTTTTCAGTTTAGACTTAAACGTTTGTAGGTGTTCCACTTGCCTAATATCGTCTGGCAGGGCGTTCCATAGTGTAGGAGCTCTGTGAGAGAACGCTGACCCTGTCTTTATTTCTGTCTTTTTTCATGTATCAACAAAATGATGTATTTTTTCCTACCGAAATTCTGGGATAGTCGGCCTTGGAAAATATCTAAGGGCTCCTGAAAGAAATCGAAGCTATAACCTCACGATCATTTCAAGTTCGGATGCTTAATTTACTAACGAACTATACTCGACTTCGTGGGAGCTGGTCATTAGACCCCCGTGGCTCCGTTGTGGAGTAATAAAAATGACTGAAAAACAGAAAACTCCCTGCTTTCGTCAAAATTTGTAAGATCATACAAACAGGCGGAATTTCGATTTACGACTGAATTACTTTCTACAAATAAATAATCATAATAGTATCTATAAACTAGGATCTAAACCTGCGTTCTATGTCTAATTTATTTCAAGGCAATGTTTTTCAGTTAAGAACGTCAATTAAGGAAATTAATATACCGCTTTTGCATCGACTTGAAACCTAGTAATTGGTATTAAAGCAAACTTAATAGTCAGTTTCCGAATAACTTAGTTGCTATGTGATATAATCAGAACAAGTCTTGTCACGGTTTAAGAATCATGAGAGCGAATCTACAAGAAATACACCAGCATCGATCAGGCGTTTTGTTCATTACGTGTTGTGCAAGTTTACCAACATAACAGTTTCGAAACTAAACAAGAATTGATGCATCAGAAAAATAAGAGTATTTCAATAATTTTTAACTTAAACTTAAAACTATTTCTCATGATACGCAGACATAGTCTTATGCTTCTCGATCTGGTTGGAAAAATTCTGAATGTAGCTTAAAAAGTTTTTCTATACGCAATTTTATGCATATAGAATTGAGGAATACTTCGACGTGCACAACAGCTTTCGAACGTCTCTTCTTACTTAGGAAGGAAAGCTCCCTCGACAAGACTTACTAGTTTTTCCAGTGTGGGTTTTTTCCTGACAGCTTCCTGACTTTCAGTTGTAAATTCAGCAGCTTCGTGATCCAAAACACTGAATCTGAGGCGGAGTATTTTGATTTATGTTTCCGGCCAGAATCGCAACTCAAATACCTCGAAGCAACAGAAGTTCGGAATCATACTCATTTCTTCTCATTTGGAAATTTTGTAAACTAACATATTGAAAAATTGCAATTTTTTTGCTTAATCCGCAACGCGCAAAACGATTGCTTGCGTTGCCAGCTACCGATTCGCTGATCTATTATTTAACAGTTAAATTGTAATTAATGACCCTGTATGAATAAAATTTAAGATATGTTTCAGAGTCACAAAACAGTTACATTTAATGCTACTTAGTCAAAAATTAGTTACATGGGGTACCTTTTACGAGTCACCGCCTTCTGGTATAATATCAAAGCAACGAAGAAAGAGAAGGCATAAAATAATCGGCAAGAACGTTTTATATTTTGGTATTCCGTCCTCTCCCAGCTCTGAAATAATGGGGACGTCAAAACACGACGACGAATCACTGCCTTCTCGAGAAACAAGACCAGTCGTTGTTTGCGTTTTCGAAGAAACCTTAAGATTGTATCAAATCTCTTACACAGGTGTCGAACCCACTGCAGAAGTAAATAGTTAATTTTGACTGTTGTGCGTGTCAGTGGCCCTTAGCCAATCTTGATCTTCTTGGTTAGATTTCTAACTTCTATAAATCTACTCCGCTGCAGAAAAATTCAAAAATCATATTTTCCGTTAACACTTACTTTTGCAATCGCGAAAAAGGCCTTCAAACACTAACAGATTAACCTTCTAGCTTCCTCTATTAGCAATAACGACAATTAAAATCCAAAGCGTAAGTACTTTTGTTATAACACTGGTTTCCAACGCATAAGTGCCTTTCAAGTGTAAGCACTACATGAATTTCAGTCAGTTAAGGGTGGTACTGTTTTGTTTTGTCTCAAGTGAGGTCATACGCATATAATTAGAAACATTGAACTACTTCGTTCACCCTGCGGTCGACTATAAAATCCATCAGTAAGATTTTTGATTTCCTAGAATTTATTAACACGAAAACGTCACCGTGTACGTCATTGTTGCCAATATATACGTTTATCAATTTTTCACTTCATTTTCGCGTTTCGTGTTGTACTTTCGTATTCTCTACGGTTCACTAATAATAAGCGCGAAACAAATAGTTTACTTTAGCAAAAAAGGCGTCAAGAGTGGGTAGGTGCCAAATCCTTAGGTCTTAAGCATGTTTGATTGCACTCAGTGTTCTCGTTTTCGTTCCACGTCGCCGAAGGTTTTAATGGTGTTACGAAAGATCGATCGACGGACGATTTTAACACTCTTACTCTAGCATTAAACAGACAAGTGAATGCATTGATACAGGCAGTTAGCCCTTTAAGAAATTAAAGTATCGCTGAGATACAGCTCAGACATTTCAGATGCAAATAAATAATTTGTTAGAGGTAATGTGTCTCCCAGGTGTTTGTTAGAGGTAATGTGTCCCCCAGGTGTGATATAGAATAAGTCCCGTAATCATTCGTTGTACTAGTTAGCGGTAGTTAGCGAAGTCCCGATAGGGGGACTTCGAATGAGCGTGATTTAATTTCAGTTACCGAGATTGGAGAAACGAATTGTCATAAGTTTTGCGCTCCCAACTTCTGACCTCAGTAGTATTTTCGTACTGTTTACACAATAGCCCTCTTAAGTGCAAAGGACTCGGCTTTTGTTTATAATAAACAGGTATAAACAATGTGGGCCAGAGTTTACACATTTCAATTTAACTCGATTTCGTTACACAAGAGTATCGAAAGGAGAGTTTCAGCAAAGCTGTAATCCACTTACCTCGCAGGTTTTAAACTAGCCTTGCAAAATCTGAAGAGCGATCTGTGAAATCGCAAAAATTCACTTCCCCTCTTGTCGTTTTTTCAATCATTCCCTGTAAAAGTCTGGTTTCCACTCCGCTCTGGTGGCAAACTACTTAATGCTGAACCTTCGCTCTGTCAAAGTAAACACCAAAGCTTAGATGTGAAAACTGTTGAAAACTGTGTATTTAAGTCCAGGAGCGAAATCTTTTGTGGACGCACAGTTGTCTCGAGTGATAATGGCTAAAACGCTAACAAAAAAGATTGACTTTGTGACAATCTTTTTGGCCTTGCGGTCAGTGTGCAGATAAGCCTTTCTCAATTTAAAAGCGAGACCGCAATCGATAAAATCGATCGATGCAACCACCTATGGCATAATTGGGTTGCCGGCGCACAAACAAAGCCAAACTTGAGATACAGAACAGCGATGTTTCGAATACTGGCGAATGCTCTTCCGTGTCTATTGTGGCCTTTGTACGAAATTGAACAGATAAAAATCTGACGTTTGAAGGCTTTCATATCACAAACGACCCAAAAAGGTTTAGGCTATGGGCACATTTCATGCTGTGGTTTTGTTAGATTTCTTGGTTGGAATCTTGCATTGTGAGCGAATAACGTTTAGCAAACTCGTAAGGTAATCAAAATATTGACATTAATCGAATAAGTAATGTCTCTGCCGCTGGATGAAAGCTTGAACGCCGTAACATCATGCTCGGATCTGTTAGGACTCGATAGGACAGATGTTGATACGAGGATCACTGAACCGCGACGGAACAAAGCTGTATTAATTTATACGCAACCCATGATAAAAGCCACTAATAGCTTTTCTCTGTCTATAACTTAACGCGAATAACGAAGCAGAACGGTCCAGCCCGCATCCTAGTTTCTGTGGTACTGAAAAACATATCTATACTAGTTGCTGATTCGAGCACTGGTTTCTAGATCTCACTGGCATAGTGACTGGAGCTTTTAATTAAATTATCGGGGCCGTGCGTCAGTTTGCAATTCATTTTTACAAGAAACACATGCGGCATTTCCCATGGTTATACGTTTACCGTACAAGGAACTGATAAGCTCACGATCGAGGGAAAATAATTAACACAAGACTATTGAAGTTGACAGATACGTAACTAAGCTGCCGAAATATGACATCGGAAGTCCCTAGTTACGGACTTTGTGAAAATGCTGTATGTAATATTTATGCCTACGTGCAATTCAAAAGCTGTTGTTTTGAGCCGTTAGCCTTTCACCGAGAACATGAATCACTCCCTCAGTTAGAAACTTAGTGAATTAGGCATTCCATTTGAAAAATGCCTGATAAGAATGACTCGATATATAATTTGTCTCTGCACTTTGCGATAACAACCATTTGAATTTCCTGAATTGAAAAGAAGGTATGGAGTATAAAACACCGCTGTCAAGAAGGGATTGGGGGGAAGAGGGAGGGGGGTGGGGCGGGAGATGAAAGTGCCGGAAATGAGTTCAACAGTTCTCGCAAACCATAGCTAACCGAAAATTCTGGGTCATTTGAACACTTGAAAAAAAACGAAAGCTAATGAACTGATAATGTAGACAAGTGCAAACAAATGCATTGTACGGAGAGTACAGAAAGTTTAACATTTTCTTTTCTCTTTCACTGAAAGGAAAAGAAAAGAACCGAATTTAAGTGTCCAGTCTTCTAGCGCTGGAGCACTAATTGGGGGCACTGTAAACTCTGAAATCAACAAATTAACGCCGCAAATCAAATGTTGGCTTTTGAGGAGAGGAGAGACCGGCAGTACCCGGAGAAAAACCTCTCGGTGCAGAGTAGAGAACCAGCAAACTCAACCCACAAATGACGCCGAGTCTAGGAATCGAACTCTCGCCATATTGCAATTGGTGGGAGGCGAGTGGTCTCACCACTGCGCCATCCCTGTACCCCCCAAAATAGAACCATACAAAAAGTTCAACAAAGGTGATAGCTTTTATACCGGTATAACCAGTTCCTAATTCCATACATATCAGCAATGAAGGTTACTTAGAAAAAGGCCGGCATCTTGTCTGTGCAGTTGCACGTGTACAGCGGTTATGAAGAAGAGGGAGGTAGCTACGTTATGTATGGGGACATATATTGTACCGTATATTACATAATACATACCAAACTTCTTTTGAATGTCTCTCAGTTTTGCTGTTTTTCTCTTGAATTGAACACTCCTCAATTTCTTTCTCATTATTAAGTGATATTTTACTCGCCCGGAACAATTTTCAAGTAGCCTGGGGTTTCTTTCTGTGTGCTTACGTTATTTTCTGAAACTGTTAAAGGGATTCTCTGTTGAAGAAAATGGCATCACTCGGGTTTTCTCTCACAAAGGAATGAATTTACTCGCAGTGTATACAGGTTCACAATCAAGTTCGTTTTCCAACCACCAGGCATGAATTCATCTAAATCCAGTCTTTTTTCTTCGTCGGAATCATTCTCCTGCAGTGTCGCTTTGGCTGTTGACCATCACTTAGACTATAAAACTTGGGAAATTATTTCCAATGCCGTAATGTAGCGCCATCAACAATGTTGTCACCAACAACATTGTTCGTTGTCAGGCTATTCCTCATTTTTTCCTGATCTCATGACCTGCTCCTCGATGCCCCATTGTGATTGAGCCAGACATGCTCGTACAACAATGACAGTACAGCATCTCTAGACCCTTGCCGGGGCCTACCTTTTCAAACTTGAGTGACCTAACTAGTGAAAGTCTCAACTCGTTTAATGGTTTTAGTAGTTTGTTGCATTTGTTCAATAGGTCATCAGTGTAATATGGCAAAATATCATTTTGCTTTGCATTCTTGCCAACCGAAACAGCAACGTATCCACATGCGCCTGTCAACTGATTTCAAAGTTTTCCAGTGAGAAGTTGTTCTATGCGCACTGGTATATCTTAAATGCAAATAATAATATTTGACACATACATGTACAACTTCTTCTCAGCTTCACATAGCACCTGGAGGTTCTTAGAGTAGCAAACAGAGTTTATACTTTCCTTCAAATGTATTTTATCTTTGCGTTTCGTACAGTCTATATGCTTGCGGCTTTGGTCTCTCTGACCTCTCTAGGTCTTCATCAAGAGAAAATGAGGGGACAGAGAGGGAGGCTCAAGGCGTTGGCCGGGATATGTTATGTCCACGAAAGTTATTTTTAGACGAGCGGAAGTCTTTGTTCTAGCGGAAGTCTGTCTTCTGAGACGTCCGCACGCAGTCTTGCCTCGCTCTCAGGTTCTTAGTGAAAAGAAAAAATGATGGCGCACGTGCAAGGCTGATGTAAATATATTTTCTTTCAAACATCGGACCGAGGTTGGCCTGCATGCGGACGTCTCGGAAGACTTCCGCTCGTCTAAAAATAGCTTTCGTGGACATGACATATCCCAAGGGCTGGACCGGGAGCCTCCTTCTCTGTTCCCTCATTTTCTCTTGGTCTTCATTCATAACTATCATAGTGAACATTTTCCCATCACCATTCATCGGTGCACATGTTTCACGGAAGTTCTTTTGCATACTAGTTGTTGCCTGCATGGGGGAACCTTGAATTTGTCTGGAATTATACATGTTAGACTCTCTGTTCCATTTGTGCTCCACTCCATTCTTCATATGACTTAAGTGTAGTAGATACAACGTGTATGTCTTCAGAGTTTACAAAGCACTACTATCCATCAACATCACCACATGCATTTTACAAGATCCCGTGAACGGAGGATGGAGCATGCATAAACCTTTTTTTTTCTTGCCAGTGGTATTTGGGTGTCTGGCAAGATATTTCGTTCGCTGATGGGTTAACGTTTTTTTTGTTCGTGATCGGTTTCTCGAAGCCTTCACTAGTTCCAGGTCGTACAATCCTCATATGTTCTATCGCCAATACTTCTCCAAATGAGTACTTTCGCCCTCAACGTTTCCACGGCTAAATAATGTTCCAGCTAAAATTTCTTCACCATTAGCTCTCTGATAGTGAGTACTTTCATTTCAATTCAGTATGTGCTGTTTGGTGGTTTCCTCGTGCAAAAGAACTCTTTACCCTAATAATGTCTTCTGGCTTGAGTATATCTGATATATTTGGGTCGCGATCTAACTTATTGGCTTCTTGCCTCTTTGAAGTTGATTAAAATTGATAATATTTTTCAAAATTCTCACTTTAACACAAAGTTTGATATGGTCGCTTCTCTACCCATGGTGTCCATGACGAGTGGCTTTTTCTTTAATGCCCTTAAGAATAAACTCCTCGAGTCAACTTCATCATCAGTGAGCTCAGGTTGTTCTTGTTTTTCAATTTTTCTCCTTCAGTTCAAACGATTTTCTTTAAATCTGCTTTGCGTTTTGTTGCGGCGCCTTGAAAACTTCTTTTGTCATAAGGTGTTAACTGTTGCAATAAGTTCTTGATATCTTTCTGCTTCTCTTTCAACATATATATGCCATAATCTTTGAAGTCCATAACTTGACTCTCTGACCATTAACTTTCGTTTGCTGACGATCGTCCCTCAGAGTCGTTCTCCTCTACCCTTCGGAAATTCACTAGAAATGACTCACCAACCATTCTAAACAACAACAAAACAATACTAATTTTCTGCCGTTTACTGCTTCATGAGTTTTTTTTTTCTGGAAGATCTTCGTTTTCCACACACACTTTTTTCGTTGTGACTTCCAAGGTTAAAAGAAACGCATAAAAAACAACCCAAAAGCCTCGTCAAAGGTCATAAATCATTTCTCTGTTTCTCTGGCTGTGCAGTACATCCAGTATTTTCTCAACTCCGTTAAGCTGTTGGATGTGTGACGCCTTCTGGAGAAACCAATTGTATGTTCCAAACATGAATAGAATGTGTTTCACATGCCAACGCTGGGGAGACACCGGTAACATTTGCAGTTTTCGTAGGGAAAACGTTCTTATTTCAGCCCTAGCGCTGTTGTGGTTATTACCTTCACATTCTGCAGACCCGAAGAGACTAGGCCTACCAACCAAGGATTCCTTCACAGGAGCCTGAGGCCTCTTTGTCGCTGATGAAGTACTGTCCAAGCCTGTGGGAGCCATTTTGAAATTCTACCGTGGTGAACTGGTGCAAAGTACGGAGCCGAGTGTCCTTGCACCTCCAGCCCTCAGTGAAGTCAAATGCCTACGTTGGTTATTGTTAAAGGCTATGATGATGTTAAAGCTCCGAAGATCCAGTTCGTAAGCTGGGTCATGTCGTTGCCACGAAGAAAGCGTAGACCATTTGTCAGTCCCTCTGTGGACGACGATAAGCCTGAGACTTGTGGAAAATGTACGTGATAAAGACTTCAACACAAGCAAGTTGGTTTTTTGGGTGGGTATTTATCTTATCAGACAAGAAATTCTTGTTAATTATAATAAATCATTTCACGTTTTGTCTTTTTATAGTACCAGCGATTTTACAGCGTTTGAACCATTTTGGTTTTTCATTGAAGTGCTTTTTGAGCAGTTAAATTCAGGGTATGATTTATTGCCTCGTTCTTCATTCAAAAACTAGGTGGTTACGCAACGTCAAATGTGCTGGTAGGTATGTAAAGATATCAGGGAACTTAAGCAATACATTATTTTGAGATTCCATTAGCAAAACTGGGTATGCTATTAACGTGAGGAAATTTCAGGAATATCCGAACAACCCTTGTGTATCGAATATGATGTGGAGAAAGCACAAAAGCATCTTTGTGGACGACATTAGGGAGAAGATGTCACCATTAAGAGTATAACATCGATCACCAAATTCAAGCACTTAGAGGCATACACCTTATTCCAAAATGGCCACAATTTTAGTATTCTTTTGTTTACTTGCAAATTAGCCCTTGTTGCTTCGTTCGAGGTTAAATAGTCTTTTGAATTTTAAGTTTGAGAACGAGGCATAAAGGGATAATTTGCAAGCAAAGAAAGGAAGACTCTAATGGCAGCCATTTTGGAATAAGGAGTATGGGAAGCAGCTCCAGAGACTAAAACAGAGAAGCCATTGGAGTGATACAATCCTGCAGCAATCAGAAAGTGCAGACGATCAACGTAGGAAGAGGAGAGTGAAAAAATAAGTGCAAGTCCAAAAAGAGAGAGCAAAAATTTAAAGGAGAAAGGCATTGGTATGTTTGTTAACTGGCGGTGAAGTTAAAGATAGGTTTTGAGGGTTCAAAATCCAACTAAAAGAAAACAGGCAGAGCTTGCCGCATTAAACACAAAGAACCTGACTCCCCGGAAAAATCTAAAACCCGTTAAGAACTTATTAGAGAATATTAATAACCATTTTCACGACTGATGATGCAAGACACTGTGTTATAACAGCACTGGAAGTAAGAAAGTTACATCTATAGACAAAGACCTCAGTAAAACAACTGAGCAAAAAAACATCAAGAAGACAACATTACACCCTAAAAGGGGAAAAAACACTACTTCATCTTTTCCAAAGGAAACAATCAGAGGAAGAAAGGGTTGGTGGGGAAAGTAATAAGGCTAAGGGTGTTGCTGTCGCCATTGGCACTGGCAGTGACTCAGGAGACAGTCAAAGTTATGACAAAACCGGATTTGCAATGCTGATCAAAGTAATCTGTCCTCTTCTAAGACCTTAAAGTGCCTATCACCTCAACACACTTTTCCACTTTATTTATTCTCCGAAATCGTCCCAAATACATCGTGTTGTTTTTAGAACCTTTTGATTGAAATTTCACTTTTTATTATTGGCTTTCAAAGACGGGAAAAGTGATCATACTTTGATCCATAACCGAGCAATGAAGGAGAATGGGTTCGATACCGGGTTGACGTCACAAATTAATTTGCATTGAGATAGTTCTTTGAAAACAGCGATGCAAATTAATTTGTGACGTCAACCCGGTATCGAACCCATTCCCCTTCTTTGCTCGGTTATTAATCATGGTATGACCACTTTCCCGTTTTTCAAAGCCAATGAAAGGGTGAAATTTCAATCTAAATGTTCTAAAAACAACACCATGTATTTAGGATGAATTCGGAGAATAAATATATTGGAAAAGTGTGTTGAGGTGATAGGCACTTTAAGTTTTGAGACTAAACGTTATGGGTAGTTGACAGCTTGTTTCATTAATTTTACAAATCACCATTTCCACTTGACAGGTGAAGTTTAATTTCATAGGCTGATTCACATTTTTAATTCCAACTATTCCAAAATGTTTGTTTTCAAATCCCATTCAAAATCTGCATGGTGGAATTCACTGCAAAATTTGCACAGAATGACTACTGAATACTATCAACTAATTAAAGACAACAAATCCTTTAATATCAGGAAACTTTCAAGCATGTTAATAATGCTGTAAATGCCACATTTCAGTTTTGGTGTATTACTTACTTACTTACTTTATTTATTTATACACGGTAAAATCTTCAGTATATATTACAATAAAAAGTTTCATTACAACAGTCTACAATGTACACTGTTTTACAAGATTGCCGTGTGGAAGCCCGACCAGCACCTACTATATAGTTGGTCAATTTCCCTTTTAAAGTATTCTAGGGAGTCTGATTGTCGCAAGCTGATGGGCAAACTATTCCATAACAGTGCTCCGCTATAACAAAAAGCACGCTTGCCATAATTTGTGCACGGCAAAGGCAACTCAAGTTTAGCCTCTACGTTTCTTAAGTTGTATTAAATACTGCGGGTTCTGAATGAATTCTGGAGGTACGCTGGGGTGAGTCCATTGATTGTTTTAAACATTAATATAGCTTTAAGCTTTTGTCGGCGAGTAGTTAGATCATCTCAATTTAACAGATTTAAAAGGAAAGTGGCACTTGTGTCGTAATTGGACCTGGTAATCGCCCTGGCAGCCCTATTTTGAAGTTTTTGAAGTTTATCACTAGGTTAAGTTGCAATCGCCCCAAACGGAGCTACAATAATCAAAGTGGGGTAAGATCAACTCTTGATAGATGTGGAGGGCAGTGCGCTTTGAGATGAGTCTTATTCGTTTAAGAGCGCCTATAGCTGAAGATATCTTCTTGCTAAGATCACCTATATGATTTGACCATGAGAGGTGTTCGTCAATTATCACGCCTAGTGATTTAGCTTCTTTAACTTTAATGATTAATTTAGCATCAATCTCAACGTTTACTTGATTGTCTGAGAATGAATTTTAACGTTGGTTTGACCCAATAACCATAAATTCGGTCTTCGCAACATTCAAGCTCAGTTTGTTGGAAATGAGCCATATATTAAGACTTCTTAACTCTGAATTTAAACCGTTCTCAAGATCGGTCAATGTGCTGGCAGCAAAGATTATGTTAGTATCATCAGCAAACATCCTTGGAGAGGTCAACCTAAGGCAATTTGGCAGATCGTTAATGTAAACTAGGAATAAGAGTGGTCCTAGGTTGCAACCCTGTGGGATGCCACAAGAAACCGGTGCAGCATTAGACAACTGGCCAGCAAGACTACATCTCTGACTTCGGCGGAAAAGATAAGATTCAAACCACTTAATATTGATTGTATCAACAGCATATATACGGAGCTTCCGTAAGAGAATATTGTGATCAATGGTGTCGAAGGCCTTTTAAGATCTATGAAAACTACACCGTTGACAAGGCCATTGTCGATATTAACCGACCAGCTGTTTGCAGCATCAACCAGGGCAGTAAGGGTACTGTGTAACGATCGAAATCTACATTGATAGTGGCTTAGTTGGTTGTTAGCGTTGAGATACTCACTAAGTTGATCACAAACACATTTTTCAAATATTTTGGCAACGATTTCTTCGGTAATTCATGGTAATTATTGTCAGGGTAAGTAGGCGCATTTGAAATACGATTTCACAAAATTCAGTGGAAACACTTTTCACAGCTCCCCTGGAATCAGCTTGGAACAAGGTGATGTTGGGTATGGTTGCATTGTAGATGAAAGGAACTGTGAAAGGTCACACAAGGCATGGGGCCATAATAATTATACTTAGCATGACAAATGACGCTATTTTACTCCCTTTTAAGTAAGACATTTATTTCATTTCAATGCCTTGTTTGGAAGAAGTGTTTTCAGTGATCTTTTGTCTCTGGGAGTTGGGAAAGACTTGAAATATCCACAAGAACGAGATGCCAGTGTTTTGTGGTGAACAGTTTTCCCTCGCAGTCCAGCATCAAACTAGCGAAGGCAAAGAACAGCTAAAAGAAACTTTAAAATTCGTGAAATTCATAGTTTTCAGTTTCCTTCAGTACCAATTCAACTAAGTCCCATGGTGTCCACATTGGCATTGATTTAACCCATGACGCAAGAAATTTTGCGCAGTAGGGTTGCGCAATGCAAAAACAGGGAATCACCTCAATAAAAAGAAATTTATAGAACCTGGCGAATATTTCTGTACAAACGTTGTTCGACTTAGATTTAACAAATGTTGACCATAACACGACAAAGTGTGATTGATGTGTGTTTTCTTTCACAACACGACATCCTGCAGTAAATAAATCAATGTTTTCTTTAGAATAATCATTTATTTCTGAACCGCAGCTATCAAGAAGTTTATATTTTTTGTTCTTTCCTGGAATGACTTGAACCAAGGGGCGAATCAAATTAGAGAGCTCTATTTTTAACGTGATCCTCTCATTAATTTCAATTGAAAGGTTTGAAAATTCAAACTTCACAATCACATTTCTCACCATGGAATTGGAAGTTTGTTAATAATTCAGATGAATTTTCATCTTTCGTTTGCGCAAAAGTATTCGTTTGCATGTTTTGCTAGAAGTGCTCATAACTCAAACTTCTAATACTGAACAGCCGACTCTTGAGTGTATGCTCTAATAACATTACAATCGCCCTAGTCCTCCATTTTACGGGGGTGAAGAACAGTGTTGCTAGAATAATTATATGTTCAGAGTTCGTCAGTGGATGTAGTAATTTTCGATACAAAGCTTGTTAATTTTTAATGTTTTCAGGTAAAATGCACTCTACAAAACTTCACATACCTTCTTGTGTTTACAATCTGAACTTCATCGGGTTGCTTTGTAAACTAAGTTCATGCTTAAGAAAGGGCCTTTCTCGTACACGCCGTCAATCATGCGCTCCATACGATGTTAGACGCTCTAATTCTCTTAAATTCTGTCCCAACGTTCTAAGAACGAAAGACAAAACATCCTCGGTCTCAGCGAGAAGTTACAAAATAGCTCAGAAGGAGCACGCGGGGTTCAAACCCAGTGGATAATCTTAGCATCCACCAATAGATTCATAGACATGATTTGCGCATGACAATTGCGACAAGCAGTGTACATGCGCGTCCCAAAATTAAGATGAATGTGTTTTTTAAATGTTTTGGCTTTTCAGCAAAGGACAAGGAGGAATTCGATAATTTTGTCACGTAGTAAATAATAAGGACGGTGCACCTATGAGTTCATTCCCAATCTTTGTTACTAATTTCAATAACAAAAAAGAAAAAAAAATGATCGACCTACAAATGATCGGTTACAAATGAATGAGCAACATCCAAAGCGGCATGGAGAATAACTAAGGAATGTCAAAAAACGCTGTCGAAGTAGAAATATATGTTGAGTCTTGCAGAAAACAGAGAAATCAACCGGTTGATCTTTAAATTCGCTTCCTTGGGTGCGGTCATTTAAGAGTAAATAATTGGTCATGTTTCAGTAAATATTTAAAACTAGACCTTGGAAAATAATTTCGCTTTGTCATGTTTTCAAATATTTTTTGCCATTGAAAACTGTTATTCAGTGGTTTTTAGTTTCTTCCATTTTCTAGCTTTATTTCCCACGATATCCGCTGTAAAATTTATTTGAGTTGCGACCTAATATCCTGCGAAGATTATGATATGCATTTGCATGACTGTGAAGTTCGATTTCGTTATCAAAACGGGATTTCTTGATCTGATCATAAGTCAGATAAGATAAAGTATGGCAAAAAAGACTTCATAAAACGAAGAAATACTCGGATGATGAACAAAACCGGCTAATTTCATGTATCAGGAATTCGTTTAATTTGCTCCTTAAATTAAATTGAATGTTCTTTGGGAGAAATTGGTACTTTCCGTGGATAAAGCGATCAATAATTGCGTCTACTGGCGCCATCGTAAATTTGGAAGAGATCAGTGATATGGAAGCTATTTTATCTATTGCAGTCGGAGATTTGCTTTATTTTGCAGAATTTTAAACTGAGGTACGTAGGTAGGTCCGAATTAAGGAATCTAAGGTTGTAAGTGGTTTGTATGGGAGATGGAGGAGATTTGCTATTGGTGGAATCATGGTGACAAGAATATACGAATAAAGTCATTTCGCCATGGTTCCACCAATGGCAAAGAGCTCCTCCATCTCCTATATAAACCACTTACAACCCACAATTCCCGAAATCTCTCTGACGAAAGGCTGAAGCTCACAAATTTATTTGACAGTGGATAATGTACCTTTATCGACTCGACTGTTTGATAAAATCAAATTTTTGGATCTTGACTTCTCACCGACAAAGCACTAAACTTTCTTTAGAGTCTACCATCATTATAGGCCAGATTGTGGTCGAATATAGAAAATAGCACTGGAATCACTCCTAACATGAACATTTTACCGTCGTCGTCCCACTGTCCCATATTTTTAAATGTTCAAGAAAAAAACACAAAAATATGAGGAAGGTACTGATTTAGGAGGCTTTCAATTTGACGGAACTGACCGGCCAGACCCGACATTTGGAAAGACTAACTCTGCATCGCTTTCAAATTGACACAATTCGAGGATCTTATATACTTCTCCAGAAGAATGCTAAGGATTATCATGCAAGTGTTCCTTCAAATTGTTGCAATTTTGACTCCACTACCCAATCAGATACAACACGACTAACTCAATCACAACACAACTGTGTAGATACATGGGCGTGTAGGACAGCAAGCGCCACAAGCCGGTTTATTTTGCTTACCATATACATACAAAGTCCGCTCTAGCATAACAATACGTTAACATACTTGATGGTACTGACCACCTAAAAACATGTTAAAGGAAAAGGTCACTGGGCACCTGCCGGATACGAAAACCCAACTCAATTCGGGAATGAGGGAACGTATTCTCCAAACCCCATGCAAGTGTCACTACCCCATGGAGGCTAAGGGGAAAAGTTAACCAAAAAAAAAAAAAAAAGTAGGCGAACAAAGTTGAACCTAGACTGATTCAAATCTCTAACGGTTCACTATTTGTACAACAAATTACCCATAATCCCCACCAGACAACCGGACCCAGTCCTCTGGACCGTGACGGCAAAATATCTATTTCTGCCAATTTCGCAGGCTACAACTGTCAGAAATAGCATTTTTCTTCGCAAACTGACGCGTCTGGCCAGCAAGTTTTGAAAAAAGAAAAGCGCCCTTAGCCTTTTTTCAGTTAACGTTTTGTTTGAAATATAAACATTGGTTTTGCCCGGATTTTCAGTTTCAACTTCAAACCCAGAGTAAACGTAACACTCTTCCACAGGGGAGGTGTTCTGTCCGCTTAAAGGGAAAATACATAATAACACTGACTCTCCACGGGTTTCTGCTCTGCAACTCGACTCTTTCTGCAGCTTAAATTTTTTTTTAAAAAATTGCTTCTGATTATCTTCTCGTTTGTTGTTTTTTCACTCCGACCGACCGACCCAAGATTAGGAAACGAATTCAACGGTAAACGGAGTAAGAAAAGAGGACGGCTTTATGAGACTCCAACCAGTTGGCTATTTACAAAGCGTGGTGCATGGAGATGATTTCGAGGTACGGGATTCGGGATCACCGAAGACAGAATCCCTTTCATGATCATGTGGTTTTTGATCCAGCAGTGTCCGCATGTATAGAATCCAGAGGTTCCAACCACAGATCGAGTGAATGCATAGACATTCATGGATATATATTGCTACAGATGGCTATAGATGCTGATATATTGAAATCGGTTGATATAATAATTTACGTGCTTTATCAAAAACGTAAAACAAACAGCGGCTACTAACATAACAATAAAACGCATTTTTCTTCTGAAGATGTATGTTGTAGCATACGAAACGTCGAGTCAAAAGTAAAATGGGCTTTACCATTATGTTTGTAGCCGCTGTTTGTTTTATGTTTTTGATTAAGTTGAAATGGCCAAAGAGCAAGAATATTCATGATGTTACGTGCTTTATGATACAATTTAATAACCCTACGTACTTAAAGTACCAACCACGGTCACGCCACCTCCTTCCTGATTGTCCGGAAAACGCCTCTTTTCGCCAAAATGAGGTTTCCAGCAATTCTACAAAGGAATCCAGTTTCCCTTAAGCTTTCAAAGCGGATAAATCGTTTTCTATTTAAGGCAAAGTTGCTTTAACAGTTTGGCAGTAGGATT
>NC_090870.1:50289521-50294521 GCF_036669935.1 Montipora foliosa
AAATACTCCAGCTCTTTCATCAATTATTTCGCAGTTGCAGTTAAGGTGACTGTATGATGCAGTTCAGTCATTATTAATGTATAAATTGATCTGATTATGTCATCGGGTAAATTAGTTCTAATCAAAGCCCGCCTCAGATCAACCTTGCTCATCATAACTTGTGATCGCTGCAGCAATCGGTAATTCATTTCGATGATCTGACTCGCAGGTGTCTGAAAAGAAGACGCTAGTTCAGAGAGATGCAGTCGTGGATCTTCGCAAACAGATAAATGGAATGACAAAGAACATTCAAGTGCTTTCCGCCTTAATGAAAACACTTTACGAAGATGAAAACCTTGGCATAAATCTCAGAAAGCTTCGAGACGACACGCGCGACGATGCTATGGTATGCCTTAAAGATATCCTTCCACTTTCCGTTGGGTTTGTGTCATGCGTAACCCACTACTTTGAGAACTCTGGAACTCTTGAATATGATCAGTGGTGTCGGTTGATTTCTCGTATCCTTGAAAAGACTATTGGCTACAGACAGTTAAGTGAGAGGATCCGGCAGAGGTATGAAGATTCTTTGGTTCCTCTTAAGAAAAGACAATACCAAGCAAAGCTTGTACAAGCAGAGATGAGAAAGCGTAGAGAGGAATTCCAAAGAAGACAAAGAGAGCTAGAAGATACTGCAAGAACCAAAAGGAAATGGGCCATTGTACTTGCTTTTTTGCCGATAGTTAACATAATTGCGTATCCAACGCTGTCGGCCTCTGCAGGTAAAGATGATAAATTGGTGAAGGAAAACGGTGCTCAGGCTGCAAAAATATAATAAGTTGCGTTTACACGCTAAAACGTTAAGCCGGTGAGTCAATGACATTACGTTTCCCTAGATCCAACCCTGTGATGTCCAATCGGTCAGTTTGGAACGTGGGTAATGGGGGACTATGAAGTCCAAAACTTACGCTCAAAGTAAACAACCTTTGGATAAAAGTCAAAGCTCAAACTTTTGCCTGTCAAGTGTTAAGCAATCACATTTTCAAAATCTGAAGAAAAAAAGGAGTAATTTTTTTTTATCTCAATAGCACATTAGCGATTTGTAAATGACCAACTTGTCGCTTCCTTCTGTTTGAGTTTCATAACTCTCTTAATTATTAAGTGTATTTCAAGTGCCATCATTCTCTATTCTCGGTCACAAACTGAGCTATAATGGGGCTCGTTTCTATTCACCTGGAGCTTCTGATATCTTATGCTGAGGTGGAAGGTGGGCTCCTCTGTAGCCATTACACACAGTGGTTCACACCTGAAACTTTCGGTATCAACTGTTAGAGGCGGAAGGTGAGTGCATTCACCTGGAGCTTCTAATATCTTATGCTGAGGTGGAAGGTGGGCTCCTCGTCTGTAGCCATTACACACAATGGTTCACACCTGGAACTTTCGGTATCAAGTGTTAGAGGTGGAAGGTGAATGCACTCACCTGGAGCTTCTAATATCTTATGCTGAGGTGGAAGGTGGGCTCCTCGTCTGTAGCCATTACACACAATGGTTCACACCTGGAACTTTCGGTATCAAGTGTTAGAGGCGGAAGGTGAATGCACTCACCTGGAGCTTCTCATATCTTATGCCATGGTGGAAGGTGGGTTCCTGATCTGCAGCTAGTACACACAATGGGTGCACACCTGGAACTTTTGGTATCAAGTGTTAGATGCGGAAGGTGTGCACACACCTGGAGCTTCTGATATCTTGTGCTAAGATGGAAGATGGGTTCCCCATTGATAGTCACTACATAGAATGGGTTCACACCTGGAACTTTCAGTATCAACTGTTAGAGGTGGAAGGTGTGCACACACCTGGAGCTTCTGATATATTGTGCTAAGGTGGAAGGTGGGTTCCCTGTCGACAGTCACTATATACAATTGGTTCACACACCTGGAACTTTGAGTATCAAGTATTAGAGGCCGAAGGTGTGTGCACACTTGGAGCTTCTGATATGTTGTATTGAGGTCAAAGGTGGGTTACCTTCTATCACAAGGATTTATTTCAAGTTTGGTGCTAGAATGCAAATGGTTACCTTTGGTTTATAAAATTAGCTTCATATCCTTAATTTGCCATATTCATTCATTTAAAAGTAACAATTGCTTAAAACAACAACTAATTGTCAATACAATCTCTTTTAGCCAATGATACTTCCCTCTTACTTTGTCCTTTTTTTCAGGTCACATTTTCCGGGACTTTCCCTGAATTGCCTGACCACAATTCAACTGTGGAATCTCCAGCTTCGTTTGCATAATACTTTTGTACAGTTTGTATTGGCAAGTGAAAGATGTTTAAGTAGTCTAGATCTAAAAGTTAAAAAGTTATCATTCAGTTAACTTGTGAATGTCCATCTGGATATTCACAATGGACATTATTTTTTTGTTGCTTCCTGAGGAACACAATAAAATTATATGCTGCAGGTAATTTAGAAAATGTTCAAAATGTGAAAATTTCACAACTCCAAGTGGCACATCATCCTTTCATGTTATTTTATCCTCGTTTTGAGCATAAGCGTAATTATCTATAATTTTCTGGATTTTTCATGACTGCTAATAAAATTCTATGACTTTACAGGCCAGAAAAAACATTTACATATTCCATGGCTTTACCACCTTTTCCATGACCCTGCATGAGGATATTAATAAACTGTTTTGTTGCTTCCTGGATAACTTATTAAGCTGTTGCAACAGCCAAAGACCAGGAAAAGAAAAAATAGTTTAGAGGGTAGGAGAGAGGAGAAAAACAAAAACCCTACAAAAAGTAACTAGTTCCATCACAGGTACCATTAACTCTCCGAAATTACAATGTAGTTGTGAAAAGTGCTCAATACTGCAATATTCAAGGTGCGGAAATAAATTGACAATGAAATAAATCCTCAGCAAGCTACATTAATAAACAGGTTTGTTGCTTCCTGGATAACTTGTGCTGCAGGTCTTGTCAAGGAAGGGATACGATCAAAAAAACAAAAACACAAGCAAGAAGGCACGGGAGAGGATAAAAGCAAAAAGTGTACCAAAAGCAGTTCCATAAGAGGTAACAAAAACTCAATTGTTTGACTAACAACTAATGTACGGTACTTGGTTCTTGGGTTTTCATGCGGTTGCCCGGGTTCAAATCCCGTTCAAGTCTCTTGTTTGAATTTTTTTTCCGGTTGTCCTGAATTCAACTCCAACATGCTTTGTAAATAGCCATCTGGTTGCATCCTGCCAGTTAAGGTTCTTAATTAAGTGTGAATTGTTTCCTTCACATTGTTAAAAGTGGGTTTTCTCTGATCTAGCTTGCTAGCCAAGTGAACTTCCGCTATGTGTATAAACAAAGCATTTACATTTATTACAATTTATTATTGTTTGAATGATCATATTGTTATTTGTCCTTTTTTTTTCTGACTGGTAGGTGTCACGCAAAAAACAAAAATAAAGAAACACAAAGCAAACGGTATGATTAAAATGATTATGATTGATTGTTATCCATTGTATTTTGCACCATCATTATAAAAGACATTCAAAACTGTTTGGTGCTTTATTGGAACAGATGCTGGTCGCGGAAAGGAAAGAAAAAAGCGGGTAAGAGAGGAAAGAGCAGATTTGGAAAGCAGGGACACAAGAAGAGCTAAACAAATCAAACCCAGTGCAGTGACAGGTAAGAACATTACTTTATTAATATTGCATACTGTATGTATATTTTGATTCAAGTTAGATGATCCTCAGTTTAAATAATAATGCAAACAAGGGAAAAAGTCCTCTATTGCTTTTACAAAATATTTCTCAAAGATAATTCGACAAATGAAGGAAACAAATAAAGGAAAATTCTTGATTGAAACATATATTTTTTTGATACACGCTCATATTTCCTATCAGTCAATCAAGACGCACGTCCGAAAACATATAACCAATCAAAATTCACGTGATGTCACAGCCGTGTTTCCATACTCTCATCTACAATGAGAGTGCGCGTACTATCCCAATTATTTTATAATGATGTATGGTACATGTACATTGGTCTAGTGACAAAAAGAGAAATAAGAAATACATAAGGTAATATGCATGTACAAGAATAATAACACAAAATGAAAAAAGGCAACATGGCATGCAGACTTCACTGTTAATAGTCAGAGAGCCCTGTGCAGCAAAGATGCTCCCATGATCAGTGTAATATCTAGTTTCCGACAAATGATTTAATGTTGTCATAAATTGGGGTCAATGAAAATCTGAAGTGTTCAACTTGAATTTAATGTAGACAAGCAACTACAAATCTTCAAAAATCTAACTATTTGTTGTCATGTTTGCTTGTCATCCCACAGATGTTGTGAGAGAAGAGAAAGAAGACAGGAAGACAGGTATGATAAGTTTCCCCTTTAGGGCCTCACTTGAAGTACCTATGAAGTATAAGCTACTTTTTGCTTACATGAAAGACATTTCACAAGTACCAAAAATTGTATTTTCTTTGCTGAACTATCTGTCCCTTTCCCAAAGTTATTAAAGTTTTAGTTTAAAAATTGTTGATGTAACAAAAACGTTTCCATTCAACAAAAATCACAAAATCAAGTATGCACGTTAATCAAACTTGGCAGCAGTGATGTACGTCAGAGACATTGCCATGGCAACTTTCTTCTCCCCAGTCCATCTTGGCAAAGGACATAACATCTTTAAATTTGGATCAATTAAGGAGGGTCAAACAATTTAACTTGAAACACAAGTAGTTACACCTGTTTATAAGCTTGACGTAAATTCACAAGCATCATTAATTTTGACAGCAACACACAAATGTTCTGGAAGAAATCTGTTATTTTGTGATTAGTCTTTGTACGTAGACTATTTCAAAGAAGAAAATGCCACTGTTTATCATTCAGAAAGGTCTTTCAAAGAAGCCAAACATAGTTTTCCCGTCATAGGCACTTACAGTTTGCTTATGTCTACCATTTGATGTCTTTAAGAGAGGAAATGTGGCATTTAACCCATTCACTGCTCAGGCATCCCGGGATGCCT
>NC_090870.1:50309521-50312021 GCF_036669935.1 Montipora foliosa
TTCGCCATCCCTCCTCCTCTGACGATTGTTACAATATTGGCTATCAAACGTTTGGCCTACTATTTGACTAAAATGTTAACCAACAAGGTAAGAGCTATTGTAGATGATAAATTAGCCCAACTTTAGCTTCAGCCGCGCTGAGATCGAGTAGATCTTTAATAACTGCACAATTCAGTTTAAATAATTTCGATGCTTCGATTTTCATCGATAAACGTTTGCGTTCCCTGTATCCCAACCCGCAATCGTTCTTACGCGCATTATGCCTGTCGTAGTATGCTTTGCTGTCACTTCTTTTCTTCAAGAGTTTCTCCTCATCCACTCTAAAGTTTTAATTAACATGGTGGGTAACAAGAGTTGATACGCAGTCTTCACATTATCAAGGGTTCAAGTTAAAAGTAGAGATTGAGACTACAATAGTTACTGCTGTTGTTTAAAGTGTCAGCAAGGTTTAGTTTCTAATTTTCTTTGTGAAGTCAGATAAGCTAAGCGTGTCTCTTTACCTTTTATTAAGTTTTGACCATGTAAGGGTCAGAGAAACCTAATTGAGTGTTTACCATATCGTGAGCATACGAAACACGCATGATACTGAGTAGTTGGTACAAATGGTCAATCAAAGATGAAAGCTAGTAAGGAATAAACAAACTATAATTACTATAACTGCTAGTACTATCATAATATTAAACTATGTGTATGTCTAAGGCATAAAGCGAGCAAGGACGGAAGCTTTCAACGACAACAGAAGTATCAAGTGTTCGCCTAAGTAGGTCCCAGTCGGGTTATTCGTCTCACATATGTACTAACTGAACGGACAAAGGGAAAATGTTTAAATCCGTCTCGACGGATTATGATGCGTTTTACTATAAAAACGGCAAACGCAGAAGACTGAGTTACCACGAAAAGTCAATGACTGGAGCAAACGAGGACGAAAATGGAAGTTTTAACTTAACACGAAAAGTCATTTGTCATCGGCGCGATAATTTCCCGGAATCGTGACAAAGCAATTCAACAGAAGCATCAAAAGTATCGCGCAAGTAGGTCCCAGACGGATTGCAAGAGTTCTTTACATAAAACATACCAATAAGGCATAGCTTGTTTTTCTTGTATGATAATGTCCTCCTCTAACAATTTGAACCTTTCATCGGACTCCAGATGAACATGTTTCTTGTTGAGTGATTTGCAGCTGTTGAATAGACTCATAGGTCGCGTTTTATCGGGTCTAAAACCACTCGGCTGCACCTCATGCTTTAAAACCTGATAACCCTCCTGCTCCGGCTTTTGTTAAACGGCACCTAAAAAACCTTCATTGGCTGGGGACACTATCAAAATCAATTAACAGCTCCCAATACTTTAAGAAATGAGTATTTACAAGTAAAATAGATGAATGAATGAACAGGTACGGCGCAGTTGTGAGAGCACTTGCCTCCCGCGAATATGCCTTGGTTCGATTCCGAGTCTCGGCGTCATGGTTAAGTTTGTTGGTTCTCTACCCTGCTTCAAGAGGATTATTTCAGGTTACTCCGGTTTTCTTCTTTCCTGAAAAACCAACCTGTAATTGGCTACGTGTTGATTACTGGGTTGCCAAACCCAGTCGGAATCTGCGTTTCATTTCTCTGTTTTATTTTTTTCCGTGTCATGAAAAGTCTTGCCTGTCACTCTCCTGCTTAGTGGTGTCTTTGTGCATAGAGTCTTCTTTGCATATTTTGTTAGGTTTGAGGGAGCTGGGGTAATGCGTAGATTTCTCTGGTGCACACAGCAGAACATTTAATTAACCTACAATGGCGTCAAAAGTCATTGTAACGCGAATGACGTTTTAGTGAATCTTTAAACAAAATATACCTTCATGAAGCTCAAGAATGGAACGTCAATTGGATGAACAAGACAGGCTTTGAAAAATAAATACCTGGAATCTTTAAAGCGACGACTGAATGGTCTTCGACAGCAATTTAATTTTTCGCCGTTGGATATCAAGTGAGCTTTGTTTCTACTATTTTACTAACTTGGTATTATATACAACACCGAAATCAAATGGCAATTTTTTTTTATGGATTTAACAAACATTGAAGGAATCGAACGCCTTGAATGCATTACAGTGTTTACTGAAGTCGCATCTAAGTTGTCTGGCAATTGACATTTATTTTGTACTCAACTCTGCAAAGGTAAAAAAAATGGAAATGTGACGGTGAAGAATTATTTAAATGAAAGCTTGTTGTCTCCTTTGTGCTTCATTATTTAGGGTCAAGGTTCGTTCGAAAAGGGTTTGATGTGAAGCGTCAGAAATTTATTTAATTGCATATGCTATGTGACACGGATTGTGTGTTTTGCTTGCACGCACACAAGTGAAATGGGAAGGGTTTTTTTGCCTCTAATAGCAGATATGTTGTTTGTTTCAATAATGTTTTCGCTGGAAAAGGTTTTTGTGATATTTCCAGCCATTGTGAATTTTAATATCATGTTGTGTAATTTTCGAGCTTAAAAATTTGCATATGTGGGTTGAAATGTG
>NC_090870.1:50332021-50344521 GCF_036669935.1 Montipora foliosa
TTCTTAACTTAGAAAATCATAAAAGTTGTGTTAGGAGGTTGCTAAACTCAGATGGTGTAAAGATAACAGACGCGAATAACATATTGGAAGAAGTTCACAATTTTTATTCCGATCTTTATGACGAAAAGAGAGAGATTCAGACTTATGCTACTCACTGCCCGTTCTTGGAGGACTCCTTAACCATTCCGAAATTAAATGATGATATGAGGAAAACATGTGATGGCCAGTTAACATACTCTGAGTGTTTTAAAGTCCTGGGAATGGCGGACTCTCGAAAGAGTTCTATCATTTTTTTTTCGCCAGAGATTGGTAATTTGTTGGTAGACTCATTAAATTACTCTTATGATCACGGTGAACTATCTAACTCACAAAAAGAAGCTGTTATAACCTTAATACAAAAAAGGATAGGGACAGAAGACTGATTAAAAACTGGAGACCAATTTCTCTTGTAAATGTAGACGTAAAAATTGGCTCGAAGGCTATCGCAAAAAGATTAGAAAAGGTCCTACCATATGTAATACATCACGATCAAAATGCGCTGCATTTGTGAAAGGACGTGCAATTTTTGACGCGATTAGAACAATTAACGATATCATGGACTTTACGGAAATGAAGGGATGTAAAGGCATAATGTCTGCCATCGATTTTGAAAAGGATTCGACTCTCTTAGGTTAGACTTTCTTTTTAAATCTCTTGAAATTTTAGGCTTCGGTGCGTCCTTCATAACATGGATCAGGACATTTTACAAGAATATAACGAGTTGCGTGGTTAACAATGGCTTTTTCTCCCCATCCTTTCATGTTAAACGAGGAGTTCGCCAGGGTAATCCTTTACCGTCATCTCTTTTTATTATAGTTTTCGAATTGTTAGCAATTTCCAATCGCAGCAATCATCGAATACAAGGAATAACCGCAGGGGGGATTGAAATTAAACTAGTAAATTTTGCTGACGATATGACAACCTTTGTCCGAGACAAACAGTCTTATCTTACTGTTTTTAATATTGTTAATTTATTCGGGACACATACTGGCCTTAATTATAAGATTAACCACGATAAAACTGAGTCTCTCCTTGGAGAGATTATTTTAGCTTAGAACTAGATGTTTGTGAATTTAAAAGACGTGTAAAAATTCTAGGTGTTTACTTCACTTATAATGCATCAATTGGCCGTTTTTATACTAGAGACGCATAATCCGTCCAGACGAATTATGCGTCACTCGTGTTATTAGCTGTCTAGTGTAAAGACGGGACGAACTATATAAGACGCATAATTCGTCTGGGACGAACTTGGGCAAACATTTTTTCTGCGTCTGTTAAATTCGTCTAGTATAAAGACGGGCACTAGACGCATAATGCGTCTGGACGAGCTTTCCAGTTTAGTGCGTCTTCGAAGACGCACTAAAGTAGATACTTCGTCCAGACGCATAATGCGTCTTGTGGCCGTCTTTATACTAGACGAATTTAACAGACGCAGAAAAAATGTTTGCCCAAGTTCGTCCCGGACGAATTATGCGTCTCTAGTATAAAAACGGTCAATGTTTTAGAAATTAAAGTTTCAATCAATTGAAAAATCATTAAAATCGGTAAAAAAATGGAGTTGGAGAGGTACGGTTTAAAGCTGATTGGAAAATTGCAGAGTATTAAATCGTTTACTTTACCTAAGATCTTGTATAAGCTGACGTAAATTTCAAGTCACAAAGAGTTTATTAAGAATATACATCCGTTGTTATTTTCTTTTGTCTGGAAAGGTAAAGATAAAGTTAAACGCGCGTTTGTATTTAAAAAAGGTGGACTTAAAATGCCTGACTTGATCTCGATGATCTCCGCTCAAAGAATCATGTGTATTAAGACGTATCTAACTCCATATGCAGTCAGTTGGAAGTATTTCTTGGATTTTCATCTAAGGAAGGTTGGTGGTAAATTTTTGTTCACTGCAATTTCAACTATTTCAAGTTATCTATAACCCTTCCAGAATTTTATAAAGAGTGCATCATGACATGGGCCTCCTTAATTTAAAACTGTATAAGCCCTTCCTCAGCCTCGGAGATTTATCAACAATTTTTATGGAACAATAGATTCATCTGCATCGAATCCCGCTCAGTTTACAACCAAAAGTTAATTGATGCGGGCTTTATAACTGTTCGGGAGTTCTTCTAATCACATGACAATTTTAAACAGCTTTGTTCCCACAACATGCACACCTCTCACCTATTGATCATTACTTTCTTTTTAGTCTCTTTAATGCCATCCCGGAGGAATGGCGTAGATTTTTAAAGACAAATGAAAACGCGGCTCCTTTACTCGATTATCATGTAGATTTGGATAGTTTTTCACTGCATCTTGGAGGGGAAAGGCTCGATGTTGAAAAGATCCAATCGAAACTATTGTATGAAACGTTTTCTTCTAAAATCTCATCTAACCCTACCTCTATGAAAAAATACAATGAAATGTTCAACACAGAGACGTTTGAATTAGACTGGGAAATAATATTTTCTTTGCCCTTTAAAATAACGTTGCATACAAAGTTAAGAGAATTTCAATATAAATACTTCATAGAATTTGTTATACAGACACAATGCTCTTCAAATTTGGTTTAGCCGATTCCCCTTATGTTATTCCTGTAATAAAGAACTGGAGACATTGGAACACTTCTTTTTTGACTCAAGTAAGGTTAGCACCTTTTGGAAGGAGTTGAACATTCTCCTCAAATCACAAAAGCTAATCTCTAAAAACTTCCACACTAAAGATATTTTATTTGGGCTTTTTTCTGCGGATACTGATGATGACAATATTCCGCTAGTTAACTACATTATACTTGAGAGCAAATACGTTATTTTTCGCTCAAAGTTAAGCAGAACCTTTTCCTACTGTTGCCCCATTAGAATCAAAATGCAAAACAACGCACCAAATCGAGCGTTTCATTGCGAGGAAAAATAACAAACTCCACTTCCATAATAAAAAATGGCATCACTTCTTACCTATAATAGAGCATGAGCTGTCACCTTCAACTCCCAACTTAAACTAATGTTGTAGTATTGTAATACTTTACATATGAACAAAAAATAATTTTCATACGAAAAACTTCGCACTTTGAGTTGTTTTGAAGAGGAGGCAGACACGAACTCGGAAGTGGCCCATACTGCTGTTAATATCACGATATTAATAAATGGCTAACTGTAACTTACATTATTGCGTTTGATCGAAGGAGAACGCGCCCTAATTTTGTTCAGATTGGGTAATTGTGTGGTCTTTCTCTGTAAAGAACACCAAAGAAGATTCTTTTGTTGTTTACATGGACTCTCGCACGCGTATTGATCTCGATTTGGTGACAGTCTCTTTTTGTCACATGCTTAGGGTTGGTTTTCGCCTGTGTCACGTTGCTTTTTTTTAGTTTTCTAGCTTGAAATCTTACGGAAATACAGGCTAAGTGACTTTCGAATGCACTTCAATAATCCGAGATTACTACTAGTAAAGGCATTCGAGGAACGCTAAGCGACCGTTCTATCCAGACAGTACACCTCCTTCCGCTCAAAAGCCGGGTAAGTAATCACTAACTGTCCTATCATCTTAATCGATTAACAACCAAATCGTATCCCGTAACAATTTGTCCTTGATCAAGCGATCTGTATGCGCCAGCATCAATGTGGACTTGTCCGTTAGACATGGGGTTTTTCCTCTAATATGTGAGAGGGCTGGGTGGCAATAAGTGTTCGTAAGTCGGGGCTGTACACCAGTGTCCCCGTGCTAGCGCTTTTCATTTCGGGTCCATCCAACCCGGCCGAGGCGTCGTAGTAGACTCCAACACGACTCTTTCACATCTGCCGCTTGACGTCGCCCGCAGGGTTGCTTTTGCGTCGATGGAAAACTAAAATGATAGTTCAACTTTTGTCGTTGGATCCTATATGGGTTTAAAGTGGCCTCCACACGACAAACTTAAGTTGGCAAACTCGTGTTGGCAAACTCAAATTAGCGTGTGTGACTGAGACAACAACAGTTATCAAACATATTGGCAAACTGTTGGCGATAAATAGAACTTGTCTCTGTTCTCGCCAACTTTTTCACAACCGTTTTCATGTTGGTAAACTCGTATTTGACGCGTTAACGATTGGCAAACGTGAGTTTGCCAACACGAGTTTGCCAACTTTGTTTTGCCTTGTGAAGGCCGCTTAAGGCTGCGGAAACATTTTAGCCCGAGAATCGAGCTTGCTGCCCTGTATTCTTACTCACTGGTGTATTTACAAGTACAGCCTGCCGTAGGAAAGGGATCTGTCACATATAGTGCATTGGCCGACATTTTTCTCTCTCTCAATACTTTGACGGAGGGGGAGAAGAGGAATCTGGAAGTAGCGAAGGATCGACGAGAGTAGTATAAAAGAATGGCGGGTTGAAATCCCGGCCTTAATCGTCATGGTACGACGCTCTGGCGAAGGGTCCAGAGATACCGCTACCGGTTTTATTTTTCAGGCGGTCTTCGTTTTGCGCATGCGCAGATGCGATAGTGGTCCAATTTTAGATCATGTGAAAAACAACTAGCGAACGCGTTACCTGTCACCTTCTTGAAAGAAATGTACATATTTGAAGTGCGTGTTATAGACGAAACGTAGAAGTGATCCTCAGGCTTAACTGAGCAATCGTTCACGGGAACAAATGAGCCCAACAAATTGAACTGCTCCCAACTGTGTGGCTTCATAGCTCATGATCAGAAGAAGAGGGTCGCAGCGGTATCGCAGAGGTCATGGGTTCGAATCGCGTTGAAACCACCTGAATTATACAGTTAAGTGCGAGGAAAGCTTCTACATCTCGTCACCTTTTTACATATCTTGGTGACGTATGGCTCCTAAAAGTTCATCCAGTTATGCGGGAATCGACCTCAGTGATAATCCCAACAGTGAAACGCAAGTCAGCGGTGGAAATTCAGTTCAGGCGACAAATTTCAGTTCTCAGGATTTTTAGCAAAGTCGTTTTCATTGTAATTTTGTAATAGATGATGACACGGCTAAATCCAAACGTCAACGCAGAAAGTCATCGTGGAGAGAACTTGGAGATTTTCAGGATTTCAAAAGCAAGTTCCGGTTAATTATGGAAGTTCTTCGTACTCAAATCGCATGGAATCTGAAATCTGAACAGTTTAAGAAGCTTTTGAAGTAAAGTAGGGAAATAATACTGAGATGAAATATTCTGCGGGATGTTCCGGCTCGCAACTCCGTTCACTAGCTCGTGGTTTTCAGGGTCAGAACTGACTCGGATCAGAATCTTCTAAATAATTGAACCCTTCACAGTTTAACTAGGCAGGGATTAAACTTTCTTTTGATAACATAAAAGTTGGTTCAAGCTGTTCACCTAATTCGGTGTTGTAAATATAGAGAGTAGAAAAGCAATAGATAATACTTAACCAGTACAGTTCGTTTGAATTTGTTTCTTCGGGAGTATACAGTAAGCCGGCAACCTTTCTCTTGAAATAAACATTAAAGGCTTGTCTAAATCTCTGGATGTTAACGCCATACCAGAAAAACAATAAATATTTGAGGGCCACAACATAGTCAACCCAAAATGCTAAAATAATTAAAATTGAAGAAGTTGAATTGTGATGTTTCTTCGCGAATGTATAATCCATCAGGATTAATTGGATTCAAACTTAAAATTGCTTCCCTGCATGGCCTTTCGGTGATTCTGCCAAAACCACGGAGAAGTTTGCCGTTGACTAATTGATCCGGAGAAGATTGGACAGGGCCCTCCTTCGTCGCAAGATCTTGTATCCAAATGATCCTGTTCGTCAAACAATTCCGGCTTCTAAAATCGCGCTGACTGGCGAGGATTGGTCGTGTGACTCAGGCGACAAGTCTCGGGCCTGCGGATTACACACTGTCCTGCGGTATTTAGCGCGAGCATTCTGAAACCAAACCTGTAAAACTCGTTTCGAGAGTCCAGTCTTTTGTGATAGTTGTTTCAAGTCCTTTGCGTCAGGGTTGTGGTTCATTGCAAAGTAGGCTTTCATCGCCCTTAGTTGATGATTTTTAAACGATGTGCGCATGCGTTTCGGTTTGTTATCTCCATTGTGTTGTCCAAAAGGGCCTTCTGCATCAGAAATTGCAAAACCTACTAAAAAGAAAACAAAAAGATACAAAGCAAGATTAGAGTTAATTTTTAAAATGAATATCGCTTTAACTTGGGCATCAAGGGCCCATTTCGCTCCAGGAACAATAGATACAACAAAACTATTGGATGAAGATAAGTGTAACAGAAGAAGAAGAAGAAGAAGAAGAAGAAGAAGAAGAAGACGAAGAAAAAGAAGAAGAAGAAGAAGAAGAAGAAGAAGAAGAAGATCGTTTCCCGTACTTCCCGGTTCCTTTAGTGTTTTCGTTGCAGATAGGCACGTATTATGTGCCGAAAATTTATTAGACTGAAATCAATGCTGATAAAACTCAAGTCGAACCAGGGAAGAGCCTTGTCGCCGAGAAATCCGGAAAATCCGCGTTTACCGTGCATGCCGAAAAATGATTGAAATGACATCAATGGCATCAAGGAATGACCGCTGATAATACTCAAGCCGAACCAGGGAAAAGCCTTGTGTCCGGGAAATCCGGAAAATCCGCCTTTTCCGTGCCTGCCGAAAAGTTCTTAGAATGAAATCAAATAATAATAATAATAATAATAATAATAATAATAATAATAACAATAATAATAATAATAATAATAATGAATGAAATCAAAGGCATTAAGGAATGACCGCTGATAAAACTCAAGCCGAACCAGGGAAGAAGCTTGTGTCCGGGAAATCCGGAAAATCCATCTTTTCCGTGCATGCCGAAAAGTTCTTAGAATGAAATCAAATAATAATAATAATAATAATAATAATAATAATAATAATAATAATAATAATAATAATAATAATAATAAATGAAATCAAAGGCATTAAGGAATGACCGCTGATAAAACTCAAGCCGAACCAGGGAAGAAGCTTGTGTCCGGGAAATCCGGAAAATCCGTGTTTTCCGTGCATGCCGAAAAGTTCTTAGAATGAAATTAAATAATAATAATAATAATAATAATAATAATAATAATAATAATAAATGAAATCAAAGGCATTAAGGAATGACCGCTGATAAAACTCAAGCCGAACCAGGGAAGAAGCTTGTGTCCGGGAAATCCGGAAAATCCGTCTTTTCCGTGCATGCCGAAAAGTTCTTAGAATGAAATCAAATAATAATAATAATAATAATAATAATAATAATAATATATGAAATCAAAGGCATTAAGGAATGACCGCTGATAAAACTTAAGCCGAACCAGGGAAGAAGCTTGTGTCCGGGAAATCCGGAAAATCCGTCTTTTCCGTGCATGCCAAAAAAGTGATTGCACTGAAATCAATGGAATTAAGAATTCACTGCTGATAAAACTCAAGTCGAACCAGGGAAGAGCCTTCTCACCGGGAAATCCGGAAAATCCGTCTTTTCCGTGCATGCCAAAAAGTTATTCACACCACAGGTAAACAATTTTGGTGATTACGGAAAATACGGATTTTACGGATTTCCCGGAGATATGAATATTTGATGATTAAACTTGCAGTAACGATTGACTCCTGTCTGTGACAAACTTTTACTTGACCACGGAAAATACGGATTTCACGGATTTCCCGGAGATATGAATATTTAATGATTAAACTTGCAGTAACGACTGACTGCTGTCTGTGACAAACTTTTACTTGACCACGGAAAATACGGATTTCACGGATTTCCCGGAGATATGAATATTTAATGTTATTCCATGTTAATATATTCTAATATAATATATTACTTCTCTTTTTTTCTGTAAGTATCTATATATATATATATATATATATATATCTTTATATATTTGTATATATGTATAGATATATATATATATATATACTTACAGAAAAAAAGAGAAGTAATATATTATATTAGAATATATTAAATATTCATATCTCCGGAAAATCCGTGAAATCCGTATTTTCCGTGGTCAAGTAAAAGTTTGTCACAGACAGCAGTCAGTCGTTACTGCAAGTTTAATCATTAAATATTCATATCTCCGGGAAATCCGTAAAATCCGTATTTTCCGTAATCACCAAAATTGTTTACCTGTGGTGTGAATAACTTTTTGGCATGCACGGAAAAGACGGATTTTCCGGATTTCCCGGTGAGAAGGCTCTTCCCTGGTTCGACTTGAGTTTTATCAGCAGTGAATTCTTAATTCCATTGATTTCAGTGCAATCACTTTTTTGGCATGCACGGAAAAGACGGATTTTCCGGATTTCCCGGACACAAGCTTCTTCCCTGGTTCGGCTTGAGTTTTATCAGCGGTCATTCCTTAATGCCTTTGATTTCATTTATTATTATTATTATTATTATTATTATTATTATTATTATTTGATTTCATTCTAAGAACTTTTCGGCATGCACGGAAAAGACGGATTTTCCGGATTTCCCGGACACAAGCTTCTCTCCTGGTTCGGCTTGAGTTTTATCAGCGGTCATTCCTTAATGCCTTTGATTTCATTTATTATTATTATTATTATTATTATTATTATTATTTGATTTCATTCTAAGAACTTTTCGGCATGCACGGAAAACACGGATTTTCCGGATTTCCCGGACACAAGCTTCGTCCCTGGTTCGGCTTGAGTTTTATCAGCGGTCATTCCTTAATGCCTTTGATTTCATTATTATTATTATTATTATTATTATTATTATTATTATTATTATTTGATTTCATTCTAAGAACTTTTCGGCATGCACGGAAAACACGGATTTTCCGGATTTCCCGGACACAAGCTTCGTCCCTGGTTCGGCTTGAGTTTTATCAGCGGTCATTCCTTAATGCCTTTGATTTCATTATTATTATTATTATTATTATTATTATTATTATTATTATTATTATTTGATTTCATTCTAAGAACTTTTCGGCATGCACGGAAAACACGGATTTTCCGGATTTCCCGGACACAAGCTTCGTCCCTGGTTCGGCTTGAGTTTTATCAGCGGTCATTCCTTAATGCCTTTGATTTCATTATTATTATTATTATTATTATTATTATTATTTGATTTCATTCTAAGAACTTTTCGGCATGCACGGAAAAGACGGATTTTTCGGATTTCCCGGACACAAGGCCTTTCACTGGTTCGGCTTGAGTATTATCAGCGGTCATTCCTTAATAACATTGATTTCAGTTCAATGACTTTTTGGCATGCACGGAAAAGGCGGATTTTCCGGATTTCCCGGGCACAAGTTTCTTTCCTGGTTCGGCTTGAGTTTTATCAGCAGTCAAGCCTTCATGTTACGATTTTAGTCAAACAGCTTTCGGCGTGCACAGAAAACGCGGATTTTCCAGATTTCCCGGACACGTGGTGCTTCACTGGTTTAGCTTAATTTTTGGGCTCATCCTCGGTGTAAAAATCTGTGAAAATCACAGATGACGTAGCACAAAGGAAAACAAAAGAGCAAAAAAACATCAAACAACAACCTAACCCTACCACGAGCTAACAAAACAAAGAAAGAGTTTCACAGGTTTTTACACCGAGGTAATGAAACCCAATTTTTGCAGCAAAGAAGCAGAAATACACAAGATTTTAGTCAACCAAATGTTCAACATACGCAGAAAAGGACGGTTTTTGCGGACACAGTTACTTGTTAGTGGCTTGTTAGGACGAATAGTGTAACTCATTTTAATTGATGACAGAAATTTTGCTCTTTTGCATGGATGTCGTCTTCGTTGCCAGAGATCTGATAACTTTTCAATATCCAGTAACACGTTGCTAAGATTACAAGCATGTGTCACTCAGCCTGATCTCAGTGACGTGAACAAAGGAGGAAGGATTGCCATAAGCAACATCCTAAATGCATTCCTGTTAAAATTTAGTCCTAAATCACTGCACAAAATGTGTCAGGTTTCCCGGTTGTTTCTGTGAATTATTGTCAACAAAGAGAGCTATTACCCGTTTACGATAACAGCCTTGATTGCATTGTTTGTGCTTTGGATTTCCTTGATTAGATGGCGAGTTTATCTCGGAAAAGTGTTAAATCGCAAAAACCATGCTGGGTCAACAGGAGTGGCTCGACTGAGTAAACAAGCCAAGCGATCGTATCGATGTTGTGTTTCATTGACTTGATCTGTTATTTCTTTGGGTTTCCCGTGGGAAACACAATCATTGTGCGGGATTGGTAGTCAAACGTACTTAAGGTACAAAAATAGAAACGCCCCTTTTCACACCCATTCGACAGTTACATGATGTGTGACACCTATTTGACGACAAGTTGCAAGTGAACACATGACAAAGAAATAGTAAACTCTCGTGCATCGTTGATCATTATTATCACGGGCAGCGCTTTCAAATTTATGTGTCAACATTTCACTGCTTTGATCCACTATATAAGAGACGCAATCATTTTACAACATCTGAGCTACAGGAGAAAATGCAGCGCACAAGACAACCGTGCCGACAGCTAAATAGTGAAGGGATAAAGAGCGCTGCACTGTGTTATCTCTTACCAGTTATCAGCGGAAGGTGCAGCATCATAAGCGCAAAATGTATTTTTAAAGCAAAAGATAAAGATTTGGGCAGGGCGTGGACTTCTATTTGCAGCAAACGTGATTCATGCGACAATGCTATTTCAGGTCAGTATTTATTGGAATACCTTTGTTTCCGAGGAAATTTGGAGAACATTTTAAGTATCAAAAATGAAATTGAATGCATTTGACTGTGCTGTGTTTCAGGTATCCACAACGCAGCGTTTTTCTTTAGCGCCATTTCGAGCCAAGAGAAGAAACACTGTTGCATCAACGAAGAAACAGACGATGAGAGTAGTTCTGGCGATGACATGCCAAGTTCCATGACGCAACAGTGGCTCGAAGGGAACTTGACAAGTATAAACAAATCACTGTGCCCCGCAATCTCATACTGGGTCGCGTTGACTACAATAAATGGCGCCCCTGCCAGCCCAATTTCGGTTCACAAGGCCCTGCTAAATTGCGGACTGGATGTCACAGCAACCCAGGTAACGAATGTCGTATCTTTCTTTGAGAGCTCTCCTTGAGATGTGTCTAGCAATCCAATGTAAAGCGAGATAAAAAGAAAAGGAACAAGCACAATCACAGTGCTGCAGGTAGCAAAACAAATCGTGAAAATGTTCTGAGACATTGTCCCATTTAATTTGTATTCGACAGGTGCAGTTCCAGGATGGAAAGGAATCTCCAGCCACGGCAGAACTTTACAAAGTGTTCAAAGATCATAAAAATCCTTTCATGCGAGACCTTGTGAGATCATCTTACAAACACTCCTACAGAGACGAGGCCAGGAAGCTGATCGGTGAGGATTGCTTATGCACCCAGGAGTTAGACGATTGTGGCAGTGAAAACGTCGTGCGAGTGACCCTGGTTAATCAGAAGTTTCACGCGTCCTTGCTGAAAGCAATCGAACGTCTGACCGCGGCAAAGCTACAACTGGACAAATTTGGCTTCGAGTCCAACACGGCGACGTCGCAGGCGTCCACCAGCCAGCCACCGTGCGACGACGAAAAGATGCTGTCAAATAAACTCGCGATCCTGGTTAACGATATAGCAATGGCCATGGGAAAACTTGGCTATGCTACCTACAGAGGAAAAATCTACACCGCCGAGGCCTTGGCCGAGCGGAAGCGTATATGCACGGCACTCGGCCTGTTGAGTGAGAACAAGCAACACCTCGTCACGAATGTCTGGGAAAGGTTGCCGATCATCACTTCTGAGGAAGACACAGCTCCCGAGCAAGGTGTTGGCCAAGATCACCAAGACGAGAACGAAGACGAGGACGAGGAAGCCATATTCATAACTCCCGTCCCAAGTACTCGGGCAGATTGCAGCAGGAAACGGAAGGGACACTCAAACAGTCAGGGCGCGAGCAATGCGGCGTTTAGGACAAACGCGATAACAAAGTACTTCAATAAAAAGAAAAGCGTTAGTCAATAAAGTAGACGTGATATAATTGTTTGAGTAATAATTTCTTTTTTTCGTTTTTTCGTATTTCGTTAATGTCTGTGAACCTGAAACATTACCCTATTTTGCCAGCGTCAAAGTTCAACAATTTTTTCTAAAGTTCATTCAATAAAGTAGACGTGATATATAAATGTCTGAGTAATGATTTCTTTTTTTCGTATTTCGTTCATGTTTGAGAATCTGAAAAGTTCAAAAGTTTTTTCTAAAGTTCATTCAATAAAGTAGACGTGATATAATTGTTTGAGTAATAATTTCTTTTTTTCGTGTTTCGTTCATGTCTGAAAATCGGAAAACATTACACTATTTTTCCAGCGTCAAAGTTCAAAAGTTTTTTTTTTTTAAGTTCATTCAATAAAGTAGACGTGATATAAAATGTCTGAGTAATGATCTCTTTTTTTCGTATTTCGTTCATGTCTGAGAATCGGAAAACATTACACTATTTTGCCAGCGTCAAAGTTCAAAAGTTTTTTTTTTAAAGTTCATTCAATAAAGTAGACGTGATATAAATGTC
>NC_090870.1:50349521-50382021 GCF_036669935.1 Montipora foliosa
CCATTAAGGTCCAATCTGTTCCGCTCGGAATTCGGAACTCGAAACAATTGGTTCCCATGTTGTAGATAGGAACACATTTTTTTTTGGAACTATACACCTTTTACTGTTCATTTACGCATTTCGAATAAACGATTGTATGGAGGTGCAATTGATTGTGCGTCTCCATGCAAATTGATTATTTTATGTCTCTAATACGCCATTGATTGTCACACTATGCAATTGATTTTCTATTAGTGTTAATGATTAACCATTGCGCGAGATTGAAAGGATATTTGTTATCTTTGATTGTCCAAAGGTGCAATGGTTCATCCGTTGATGCTATTGAATGTTAATTCACATGCAAATAGCGTTATTGAAAGTTCGTTCGCGTTATTGAAGTTCATGGAAGTGCTAATGAACGTAGTTTCGACTGTTGACGTAAATGAATGTATCTTTTGCGTAAATGAACAGCAAAAGGTGTAGTTCCCAGATCTCCCATTAAGGTCCAATTTGTTCCGCTTGGGATTAGGAATTCGGAACAATTGGTTCTCTTTTTAACAATAAAGGACCATTTTGTTCCGTATCTTTATAAAAGCAAGTTCCCATTTTATCAAAAGGAACACATGTTTAGGAACAATAGTTCCCAAATCACCCATTAAGGACCAATTTGTTCCGCTCGGGATTCGGAACTCGGAACAATTGGTTCCCCTTTTAGCAATGAAGGACCATTTTGTTCCCAAGTAGTATGAAAGCACGTTCCGAATTCATCAAAAGGAACACAAAAAAGAGGAACAATCTGTTCTCGCTTTTCAAGAGGGGACCGTTCCAGAACCAAGAGAAGGAACACCTTTGAAAAACAAAATGCGCTCAAAAACATCGCTAGTTAAAAAGAAAGAAGCCAAAAAGCGACTAAAAGATCACTTTGTGGAACACAATCGAATGCCGAAATTTTGCTGACGAAATACAACACTCAACTCAAAAAAGGAAACAAAATTGAAATTTGGGAAATGTTATAGAAGAAGAAGAAGAAGAAGAAGAAGAAGAAGAAGAAGAAGAAGAAGGAGAAGAAGGAGAAAAACAATAACAACCAGGGGCGTAGCTAGGATTTTTCAAAGGAAGGGGGGGGGGGGGGGGTTCTCTCTCTCTCACACTCTGGGAACTTACTGGTTTGTCATGTCGACATTCACACTGCTCAGTTTTAGTGAAAGTGGAAAACAAGTGCATGCTCCTAGCACGAAGACATCATCCCTGCTCTCTGCAGTCCTGCAGGTATAGCTGCCCGCAGAACAGAACTTCGGTGAAAAGACAGGAACCGGTGTTTTCCTGTTGGTCATGTGTATAATAGGGCGCTTAGCACGCGCGTTTTTGAGACACGGACGGCAACCGGAAGTGAGCCGTTTTCCCTTTTAACTTGTCTTCATTCGACCACATTTATATTGCTAAATACCTTTTCTCCATTAGAGATGATTATTATAAAAATCAGGCAGACACCATCGTCCTAGCACTTGAAATGTTCTCTTCCGGTTAGCATCCGCGTCTTAAAAACGCGCGTGCTTAAGCTCCCTAATTAAAGATCGAGGACGATGGTAGTATGGAGAATGAGAAATTCGCGGCAACCCGACCTCCCTGCTCAACCAGAAGAACAAGAGAAAGGAGGAGAGCAAGAGGAGGGACGAATAAAAGAATTTCGGCGAACCTGTTTCTACAATTAACAGAACACGTTTAAAGAAAAGAAAGTCAAATTAGGGGCTCTCAGCGACAACTGCAAAAAGCGCTCAAAACCTCCAATTCCTTCTCATTTTTGGAGTTAGCTCTGGGTGCAGGGCTTAGTTTCGGAGGAGCCATCGCAAGATCTAAAAGAAATTTAAAATGAGAGTGAGAGGCGCTGAGCAAAAGGTGCAAAAAGGCGCTCGGAGCCCCGCATTCGTCTTATTTCGGGGGTTGGCGCCCTGTACTAGTAAGGTGTTTTCCTCTGACAATGCAATGCCTGGAGTAACCCAGAGGCATGGAATGTATCTTGTCTTACCAAACAATGTTACTAATCTTTATTACATGGCAAGCAATTCTCAGGCTAAATTCTCTATTTTCGAATTCCCCATAATACACTTTGTTTGCCCCCCAAATTTTGCATAAACTATTGTTTTCAAATGCTCTTGGTGACACTGCATATTCCCAAGAGCATTTGAAAACAATGGTTTATGCAAAATTTGGGGGGCAAACAAAGTGTATTATGGGGAATTCGAAAATAGAGAATGAAGCCCTCTTATTGGTTGGTTTTCGGTAAGGATTTTGCAGTAAAGTAAAGTAAAGTAGACCTTATTTAACGTCGATAACTCGTAACAGTAATTCAACTGACAAACCTGAGGTCGACGGTGCGCTCATTTTACTCCCCCCTCTCCATCAGTGCTCCGTTTTACGGGTATTTAAAGCTACTTAGCTACACGGAAAGGAAAGGAGTCGAAACAAGGATGCGAGATCCGGGAATCGAACTCAGGACCTCTTGCACCAAGGCCGCGCACCAACCGACTGTGCCATCCTTGCTCCTGCTGAATTACAGCAGTACGGAGCAGTACGGACCATTACCATGGAAGTGGTCCGTTTCGGTATTTTTTCTCTCACACGGGAAATTCAAGTTGAGCGAAAAGTTTTTAAAAGGTGGAATTTACTTTTTTCATCACAACAGTACAATTATAGCAAGCAGAAAATAGTTTTACGTGTACACCGTGCACCGGTGGCTCAGTTGGTTGAGCACCGGACTGTCACGCGGGAGGTCGCGAGTTCAACTCCGGCCGGACCAACACTTCAGGGTCTTTAAATAACTGAGGAGAAAGTGCTGCCTTTGTAATTACATCTGCAAATGGTTAGACTTTCAAGTCTTCTCGGATAAGGACGATAAGCCGGAGGTCCCGTCTCACAACCCTTCATTGTTAATAATCCTGTGGGACGTAAAAGAACCCACACACTTGTCGCTAAGAGTAGGGCACGTAATTCCCGGTGTTGTGGTCTGTCTTCTGTTGTGTATCATGGTTGGGAGGGTAAAAAAGGGCCACAGTAATTGGCGCAAGCTGTTGTGGCGCTCTGCCAGCTTGACTGGCAAAGTTAATAAAATAAAAAAAGTAAAAGGTTGCCGTTCAAAGTTCACTGACGGAAGACAAAGATCACAAACATTCAAGCGGAGAAGTGTCCCATCACTCAAAGGACGATGCGATATAATAAACAACTTATTAACCTCACTTGCTCGGGACCGTACCGGGGAACATTGGTCCTCGTTTGTTTTCGTAGGACCTCACTGCGCTCGGTCCGTACTGCCACATCCTCGGGCAAATATTCCCCAGTACGGGCCTCGCACTCAGTTAGTAAGAGATTATTATTTTCCATTCGTAAATCAATAAAAAAAACATTAAAAATGAAAATGTTTTACTCATGCGTAACACCGGCATTGCAGTGTTGCAAGCAAGATCATTATGGCGACACCGGTATGCGAACTATTCACTGTATCCGTCGATTACGTCTAATGCTAAACTTTAAGAACCCAGTTTGCGGTCCTCAGCAAACGTGCATCAAAAGGCCAGTAGTCTTTTAAAAACCATACCTGATAGACTAGATACACCTTCTAGAGGCAATGAAATTTTTCGTTTTCTTGGTCTTCCTTTCGTGGATGAACCGAGAGATGTTTTCAACGTCTGAGCTTCCTCTCTTAATAGCACCTCGTAATCAGCTTTGCAGTAAATTTGCATTCCACGCATACCAAAGTATTCCCCAGTGGCTAACATCCGCTTGCAACGATCACAGGCGAAACAAGTGATGTGGTAAACGTGCTCGCGGGCTCTCATTACCAATTCCTTGCTTGAGATTCCCTGATTGCAGCCTGCGCATTTCTTTACCGAGAAGCGTCTGACAAAATAGATTTTTGGTTAAATCAGTGTTAAGACTTTCCGATAAACTGGCTAAAATCTCAGAACGCAATAAAACACTTAAAAAATTTATTCCGTCGAAGAATATTTCTATTGAATAGCTAAACCGGCGTTCATCAGTTAAACGCAACTCACGACAACGACGTGCAGTGCCAGGACAAAAGCCTCTCGTCAGAATTTATATATTCAGAACAGTCCAAATTCAAAGTTCCTAACCTATAAGTCTCTATCTACGATGGAATGCAGCCCATGAGTTTGGGGTGTTATCTATTTTTGGGACGGCCGCTACCGACGCTCTCAGATCTTTTGCGTTCCTCACCCGTTCCATGATTTTGCATTTAGCACGATCAATCTGTCGTGTGACCGCTTGGTTGCGGACCAAAGAGGCGATATGGCTCAGGGCCATTAATTCTGATTGGCCACTATTTGACGGGACCTGTGTTTTCAATTTGGATAATACCGGAAACTGGTGGGCAAAGGAAGAATAAAAGACATCGATGCTTGTGGGTTATGGACTTCTATAACACCCGAGTACACAAAAAAACAACAAAACAAAAACAAAAATAAAGAGAACTTGAATCTAAAAACAAAACGATCACTCAAGTAAGGACACTGACTGTTCGCTCCTCTTAACGGAGAACCAGGAGATACACAGCAAACACGAAAACGGCGAAAAACGTGCCAGTTTTTTAAATCAGCGAACGCAGATTCCTCTATGATCGAAAAGGTCTTGCAATGAAAGTGTAAATTTAAAGGACTGTTACATTTTGGGATTTCCAGTTGAGCGTGCCTCCGAAACTCTTCCATTGCTGCCGATTCAGAATCAGAGCCTCCCAAGTCCTTGTCAGTTTGGTTGCGCCTGGACTAATTCACAGAAAGACTATAAGCCTGCGAACGCAGAAGCATATCCGGTTGTCGCTTCTCTTCTCTTACTAATATTTTTCGGGTGGAGACAAGCGACAACCGAAAAACGTTTGCGTTCGCAGGCTAAAAGGGTCAGTATGCACCGCACTCTGAAATAGAAGTTGCTCAACTACAAGAGGCTGACGAGAACTGAATAAATTGACTGTCGTGATCTTGATTTCTTTCGTAAATGATCGTTTATTCATTATCATTATTATTTATTTATTTATTTTGATTTTTCAGAATATGCAGAGGAACATTCATCTCCCCAAGTATCAGTGCAATTGGTGGCCGGGATAGTTATATCCACTTCGGTCGGTCAATAATGATTAAATATTCGTACTTTATTGTAAGATCCAAGGCGCCGAGATCAAATACATAAAATCTTTGAAATAGATATCTATCACAGTGATTACAACCAATGTGGGCTGACAAACAATGAGAGATTGCTTAAAACCTGATACTATCATATTACTTCGCGCACGTCAATAATTTGTCGAAACAGAGATTACGAACTTATGTTTTGTCGAATTAAAACGAAAACACTACCCACGTCACCAATGCTGGAGGGTATAAGCACTTTGTTATGCTTCCAGAGATCAGGGGCACCCAACGAGAATATAGTTCAAAACCACTTAAACATAGCCTTGTTAAACGTATTTTAGTATTTAAACGACAGATATAGCCATATTTTTATCCGCTAAAATTTTTTCATGTGTTCGGATTCCCTAGCTGAAAGTCAAGTGATCCGAAAATTATAGGGATCAAAACTTACCTTTTCGAAAATTTCAGCCAGGGAAAAGGCTCCCGAAAATTCTAGGTGACCTTTTTGGGGTAAAAATCCGTTAAAAATGGGCAATTATGCCATGTTTTAGATGTTCGAAAATCCTAGGACAGGCAGGTAAGCAAGGGATTTTACAACAAATGTTCCGAAAATTCTAGATCTCAAATCGTCTTCCGAACAGATACCGACAATTGGCGTTGGGTGCCCCTGAGCTCCTGAGAGATGATCAGAGAGTACGGGAGAAAGAAATGACTATCGTTTCTACCGGCCGAAATCGAAATTCTTTTTTAAATAAGCCGAACCACAGAGCCACCTTGCGGCAAAGTCCTAGTATTTGCGGCCAAAATCATGTTTTTTTAATCTCTGTTATATATTTGACGCCATGTGTGTGTGTATTTTGAAACGCTACGAAAAACATTTCTGTTTGTTACCGAATGTTTAAAACGGATGGCAACTAAAGCATTCGGCATTTCCCCAACCGTCCGACTGATTTTTTTTAGCGTAGCTAGGATGACACAAAATAAAAGAAAAAAATAGTAACATTACAAATGGAAAGTTTTTCTTCAGTCTTTTTGGCAGGATTACCACAGCATTGTCCTCTTGAATAATGAGGGATTCACAGCTATCAACTTAAATCGGCGCGCCTTATAATTGCGAGATTGATGTACTTGTTTCATAGAAGCGCGAACGAGGGCAGGTAAATTCTATTGCCGAAAAAATGTATCTTGGATAGAGCGACACATCAATTCAATGGATGATATAGAAATGTTCGAGTATTGGAACTGCGGAAATTGAAATACATCAGAGGTGGAGATTAGTGCCGTTTAATCAGCAACTTAATTTTAATAGGCAATTGCGAAGAAAACTGACAAAATCCAGCATTGAAAGAGACTCCAACCGATGATCATGCAATGCGCTGCACTGCACTGCACTGCACTGCTCTACATGCATTGAACTAAACTATCACTGGTCTTTTTTTTCGCAACTGGTTAAATAAAGTTGCTGCCAGATTAACTCAATCCAACCGTCTAATGTGAGAAGACAATTTGTAACGATTCAAATTCTTTATTACAGAATACCGATAGTGAAAAGGGAACAAGGAAGACGGGGAAGACATTTGAAGTTTCCTTACTTGTAGTAGTCTTCCCGACACAATATCTCTCCATCCTTAGTAAAGCAAGTCAGCTCATTGTCAAGTCGTAAACTGCATTCGCTGCATTTCAAGCACTCTGCATGCCACTCTCGATCAACAGCCATGAGATAGAAACGATCAACGATCCGCGCACCGCAGCCGGCACAAAAAGATGGCTTTTCATCTAGGGTTAGATGGCCTGCCGATGGCATTTCCTAGAAATCAATAAGAGAAATAAACACCTTTTACAAATCCTATACAATCCACCGAGCTTTGGATAAACATGCGTGCGTTGATTCATTAGAATGTGAGGTCAGAAATTTAAATATATATCCTTACATAAGGCCACATACGTTAAGCCTACTTGGACGATGCAAGTTTTTGTCCACATTGCGATAGCCAAAATCTACGGCTCCAAAAATTGAATTAAACTCTACAATTAAAGTTTTCGTAAACTTTACAACTCCCCTGATGTTTTCATAAGGCTTACTAGCCCACCAAAAAAATTTTTGGTTCTTTACTGACGTCCAACCGAAGCCGACCAAGTCGAACTACGGTACTTCTGTTTTGACCGAACACAATTAGTTTTCAGTTAAAATTTTGCTTACGTTTGCTACGTAAAATTTACGAAACTAAAATAGCCACCCCATGCTGTGATATGAGTGGACTAAAATGATTATATTTTTTGAAAATCATTAGAAGAATTAAGTCTTCGTGCGAGAATTGATCCCTGCATGGGTTTCGGAGGATGATTGCTCGGGTTTTTGCCGCGGAATAACAATTATCAATGGACACAGGGGTTTGTGATTCATTTAGTTCGAATGCAATATAAGCAAAAACTCTGTTCACTGTTATAATCCTGTACAGTTCAGAGTTGTGTTGCTTTAAGCATTAATTCTTGTTCTTTAGATTTTGCTCTGAATTCTTCTTCGACTCAGTAGCTGAGCTAAAAACTGTAATTAAGAAGGCGGAAGCGTTTAAAAGCTCTCCGAGCAAAACCACTCTTTTTTTCCTCCTGGGCGGTTCAGTCATTTTTCACTAGAAAACATGACATAATCTTCATCAATAATTACATTAAAGTGTGTGAATAAGTCTACTTATGTATTCAGAGGATTTCGAACTTTGGATGAAGCCTTCGTAAATCCGTCAGTCACAGGAAATGTCGAAAATATTTAAACCAAGGATTTTCCTTTCACCTACTTTTCGTCTGTGATGAGGGATCTGTGAAACGATGTAGACGAACTGGAGCAATTCGGCCTGAATATCACTATTGGGGCGATGCTTAAGCATTTGTGAATAACACAGGTGTGGAATTTCTTAAATATCTCTGAGGTCCGCTCCCCTGCCTCATGCTGCGAAAGAATCCATCAGATTGTTAAATTTGAGGACAAGATTCGTGCACTGCGCCCAGGAAGATAAGTAAAGTGAAAAACGACTTACTTCTATCAAGCAAAGCAATCTGGAAGATGAATAACGACCAATCAGGATTCATCGTGAGCCAGTGATTGGCGTTTCAAAGTGAGCACCAGACTGGATCTACTTTCGATACTAATTGAAACCTATATTTCCGTTTCCACTCAACTTTACTTTTACGAGTAGAGAAAATATGTTCTGTGAGCGACTGGGCAAAGCACTCTGGTAAAAGCAGCGAAAACAGGTTGGGAGCCTTCTTTTCGCCTTATGCTCGCTCAATATTTCTTGATCTATTGTGCTTCCAATATTCGATCGTGTTTTCTTCACTCGGTTGCCACAAAAGAGCTCAGAAAAGCTTTTCGGTATAGTATCAGCCTTGAAAGCCCATCCAACACAATGGAGCTTAAAAGAACAAAATAATTTAAAGGAAATTTGACATGTGCAAAATCGAAGCTAACTGTTTATCTTTTGGTATAATTGACAAGTTTTTTAAATCAATTACAATTCACCTGTTATCCAGGGGTTCAGGTGCTGGAGAACTCGCCTTAAAACTAATTTCTATTGAAAAGAAATCAGTGTGTTACGAAATTTTAAATCGTGAATTGTGTTCAATCCATTAATTCAAGAATTCAAACAAATTTCCGCACTTTTGATTTTCGAAATAAGGCTAGAATACGACGAATTATTCCCTAGATGAGTGTCAATTTTGAACTTGTTTCAAATAACTTACTTATGTTATAGTAATTACGAAAAAAAAAACTCTGCGGGAAACTGATAATATTAAAAGTAAAAAGCATCATGTATCGAATAGTCTATTCGCCATGCAATTATTATGTTCAGTAAAAAAGTAGATATAAAATTATCTTTGTGATGCCCGTATACCACCTACTGGTCCGCAAATAAGCCAAAAAGATACAGCACTATAATAAATAAAACAGGCTGACATCGGATGACATTGAAAAAATGTAAAACTTAAATGAAGACTAAAACATAATCATTTTCGGCTTATTGGCTTGTCAAAGGGGGGTTTTTGCTTTTAAAAACATTAAGCATTTAATCTGAGTTTTCAAAATCATAAATTATACACTTATCACTCTTCGTGCTTTTCTCCACCCTCGCAAATGCGAGAAAAAAATTCTTTCTCTCTGTTATTTATTTTGAAGAAAACAGGAGAACAATTATAGATGAAGACCTTAAACATTGAACACAAAGTTCCTAAATGATACCAGTACAATGTGTGCTTTGAAGAAGAAGAAGAATTTGTTAGGACAGTGACGCTAAATTTTCGGATTTCCCGGTCGCCTTAGGGATTAAATATCTTAGCGAGTTTTTCATGCATAATGCACATATGTTACAGTTAGGTATTGCATATGTTCAACGCCATGCAAGGACTGTATAACGTTAAAGGCTTCTATAGATTAGAAATGAAAAATTACGAAAACAAAACGGCTGTTATCCAAGAAAAAAAAAACAATACTGTAGATTAATGCATTTAACCAAAGAACGCATGTATTAGCACTGCTAATCTTTTGCAACAAGAGCCCATGGACGTCGAAATCCTACATTTATTTTCGACTTTTCTTCGACGAATGAAATTACACGAGAGTCAAAGAATGAGACGATTGAATTTAAAGCAAGCTAGGGAAAACTAGATTTTATTCGTGCATCGTGCGTTTAAGATTGATTTTGTTTTCAAAAGATCCTTATCCGGAATATATCACCAAGAGAAAAACCGGCCTGGTAATTAAGTAGTTACTATAAATCTCTGTTTAAGTGAAGTTTGCGAGAAATTTCTGCAACCAAGTACTGCCAATTACGCATTTCTGGTACATGTTTCGTTGAAGCTCTTATACTTTGAAATTAAAAATTAGACATGTGCCGGGGGAATAATCATTGTACCAATTTCCCATTTACATAACCCGACTTTTCGTCAAGTAATTTCAAATTAGAGATACGTAACTGAGGTCTGAGAAAGCTACATGGCTAACATCCTCCTCAAGTTGAGATTTTCTATTTCCAGGTTTCCAGTTGCAACGTCGCAAGAGATCCTATTGATTAACACTTCGGGTTCGGACGACCGGTTGATATATTAAAACAAACTCGCAACATCAATTGCAAAACAGTCGGTTTGATTTTTTGAATTAAAACAGATTGTGCATTAAATGAAAAGCCATACCAGCGCGTTAGTCCATCTATATATGTTTCAATCATATCAGAATAATCAAACAGACAACTTTGAGGCAAATCTGCAAAAATCTCCTAAACGCAACAGTTTTTCTTGGCATTTCAAATTCTAGCACATTCTTTTAGCGTTAAATTTAAGTTTTTGAGCGATATTCAGCAGGCAGAAAAATTTTGAAAGGTAAAATGAAAAAACGCATCACTCTTCTATTACCTGGAAATGATCTTGAAACATGTGCTTCAAAGTCTTTGAGCTAGTTCGCGTTCTTAACCAAACTGATTCTTCAAAAGCTAGTCAACCGGGTTGTTGCCCGTCTAGCTTGGGTCTTAGCGGTGAATGGTTCCTCGCACCTCCAACAAAATATCTCGCTTTTGTTGCAGCTGTGTGTTGTAAGCTGGAACCCCTCCTGAAATATCCTCTTTATTTAAATATTGCATAGAAATCTCCATATGGTCTAGTTTGGCCGAAACAGGTGAATCGAGTCTCTCTTATGAATTGCACTCAGTCCAGTTTCCTCAGCTTGCTCTGAAACTTGAGAGGAATCTACGAAAGAGCGGCTTGTTCCGATTTGTCTTTAGAACAAATGGCATTTAAAATAAGGAAAATTGTTTTTTTAGTCGTAAGCCAGTACTTGACTTGCGATTCGAAACAAAATAACATGGCACGTGTCTTATAATACATATGTCAGTGTTGTTTCCGATAACCAGAACTATCTCTATTCAGATTCAAATGAAGAGACAATGCTTTTTGCGCGTTTGTAGCGAAATAATGGGTCTGCTCTTGGAAGTTTAGGGTCTCTTAAACAGAGAATTATTGTGAGTTCTTGGTCAAAGAACCCTAAATAAATGGAGTTCATTGAAGAAGGTTGTCTTATACAAAGATACTTAAAATGTTCTTATCTCGATGAATGAGATGTAAAAACCTTCTACCAGTTCGTGTTCTTTGGGCAATATCTCTTACTTTTTTAATAAAAGCCGTTTCACCGTGGCTAAGTTGTGAGAATTACACCATGTGTTACGTTGATGTTCTGAGAATTGGGTTCGAAAATAACGTGAACCTTCCCCATCTTGGGCTTTTTTTAATAGATAACGTGAAAGAAAACATCTCTACTGCTCGTACGTTATAAGATTTGTTTTTGTACAAATTATAAACATATCATTCAGGCCAACTGCGAGCCCTATCTGCTACTGGTGGCGTCGACTAGGTGAAAGGCGTTTCTTCGCCGATAGGAAAAATCACAACGAATTTCAAGATGTGTACAAAACCCATTGTTGCAAGCTCTATTGACACAAGTTATTGTCTGTGAAACATTTTTAATTTCGTAAAAAGCTCCACATGCCCAGATTCTGTGGCACCTCTCGATCACTCACAATTGCAAAGATAATTAACGAGATTAATACATTCCTTCTTGTGGTTTCGACATTGATATAAACTCTAAAATCCCAAAGACATGAATATTTTCAGTTTGTTGCGATTTGCAAGGTGTTTAGGCAGAGATTTAAGCCTTCTTTTGCGTTCTTAGATTGCGCGCGTGTGGCGGCACGTGCCAGTTCTTGAGGAAGACAACAGTTAAAATGGATTCCCTGGCGTGCATGAAAATCTTCATGAGAGCTGAAATGCCACACCGCAAGATTGACAAAAAACTGGTTGAAATTGGTGAAAATGTAGGATTTTTAGTTACTTTTGTGTTTTTAATTCCTTTGTAATTAAAAGTAAACACACTTTTCTCGAAAGCTGATAAAAACAATCAAGATTTGATACACTTGATCAAGAAACCATCAAAAATTTCAATGAGATGAGTGTATATTTTTTCCCCCTTTAAAAAAACTGACAGAAAATTATTTCCTTTGGCTTTGCGATGACACAGCCAAAACAAGATACCCTGTTACTATCGTCAAATATGCAAGGGACGTTTTTCGCCAATAAAGTAAAATCCAACTGGAAAAAATTCCAGCTTTCCTGTTAATTAATAAATTATATAGTCTTAATTATATCCATTGGATCAGTGTGCTATGTCGGGATACGTTTCAGCTGTAGGAACTGAAAACATGGATTCCACCTGCATCTGTGTTGAAAATAAATATAAGCTGAATGTACGTAAGATTGAATATAATATATCAGTGACTGACACGTCTCACAGGAGTAGCGCTTATGATTTTTCATAAAATCCATTCTGATTTCTGGCAAATATAATCTAATTTACCAGACAGACAGTGGCTTGACACAAATATTGCCGGTCACTGAAACAATTGAAGTTTTCTGAACACGGTAAAGCTTTTAGGCGGAATGCTTTGCTTTTCATAAGCTTGGATCGATCAATCCCACAACGAAAAATATTTGTAAATTTGTGATTTTTCCACTTCTACTACCGAGTGAATGTTTTTTGCAGATAATAATGAAATTTTAATGACCAAGTCAGAAGCGAAAAAGGAAACAGTTTTTCCTGTTTCCGATTTGGCAACCACTTCTGGGCAAGCCGGATTTTCGCTAGTTTTCTTACGGAAATGGACAAAATTGCAATAAACTATAAGAAATAGACAAGGCCGTCAACAAACATCCTAAATTTCCATCAATGCTTATCACTGTGGTTTTCTAAGTTAAACGGATTTTTTTTTTGCGTGCTATAAACGTTTAAGACGAGTTTCTAATTTAAAATTCACGTTGTTTTAAAAGTAAACTGACAGAATTGCTTATTTATTCAAGAAACCATATGTGGTCAGGAACTTTTTAGTTTCAATAATTGATAATTTTCATCTTTTAACAACTATCTCAAATGTCTTTGATTCCTAAGAAAAATAGAATTGAATTAATTTGGACTATTCCTAAACTAAATGTTAAGAACCAAGAGTTTCTTGGCAAAAAAAACCAATTCGCTCGAGGGCGAGCGAAAGTTCAAGGCTCTTTCTTGTATTCCAATAATTGAATTTGTTGCGTATTTGTGAAGAAACAAAAACGAGTTTAAATTGTCTCAATTCGGTGAAGCAAATGGAAACCACACCCAAAAGGATTTTGAAACTTAAAACAGGCGACGTTCCCCGAGCACTATAAATAAACGACCAGTGTCTTTGACTGTTCAACCCGCGAAGTGATCCATTAGTTTCAGTTATTCATTACAGTAGATACATAAACAGCACACTAAAAGGATTTCTATTTTTAATACAAATTTAACGAGTTTTTAACACTCTATTAAGAACGTTTAAGTGACCTTAATATGGACTAAATGAAGCTGTTAAACTTTAATTGAAACATTTTGTCCTCAATTCTCCAAGAAAACTATCATGAAAGAAATTGAAACAAAATGAATATACAGAGACTTCCGCTTAACCATACTTCGTCTGCCGGCATACCAAATAAAATGAAACATATTAAAATGAACTGTAATTGGGAAAATCTTGATTAAAAGAGACCAACTCTCATTGTGCATCGGCCGGGAAACAATGCAAATCGTATTATTTACCAAGTATTGTTTATCTGTTAGATTTCTCAGACTTGGAATTTCATTTAACCGCAAGAGACTTCAATTGACCTCAAAAGTCTGGATAAGCGCAAATTACAATAAAAATAATCATGTACTATCATTCAGATTATGGTTTTTCCAAATCGAGCTCTGAAGGTTTTAAGCTCGTTGATTAAAGGCAATGACGACTTTGACGCGAACCTGACCTTTACTTCCGGGAAAATATAATTGCGCGGTGGCTTCCCTGTTTTCCGATCATTTCACCTCGTCTCTTCGGGAATCAGATTGGGATAAACAGCGAGTGAAAAATTATCCTTCTGTGCTCAATACAGCTGTTTCTGTTTACTTTCTTGACTAGCTAACTGTTCGAAAAGAGCGCATTACAACTCCGCGATTCACTGAAGTCCGCTACCACACATTGCCGATGAAATTCAGGGGGCAAGGAGTCTACATATTTCACATGAACGTTCCTCAAGACATCAGAAGGTCGCAGTGGTCTTTATGCCTAGTTAACATACCAGTGCCGAAAAAAACCCAGACGAGAGTGGATTTTACTGTTTCCCAGTCGTCTCAGATTTTGCCTTCTTACCGTCTATCCATCCAAAGGGGAAGTGTGAACGACCGCTGGAAATAGGTCTGCGTTCGCAGGATACACCCTGGTGGAGGCCTTTTCCGCTTAGTACCTTGTCCTGTGTAGCTCTTCACCCTTCTTTGTGTTTTAGCACAAGTTCCTGATAATCCAAACAGCTTAGAAGTTTCCAGGTCGGGCGTGGCAGAGTCATGATGTGGCGTTCAGATAGGATGCTGCAGTCAGGGTTAAGGGAGTGGTCCAGGATGAATGCGGACTTGTACAATTTTAACACTCGTGTCACCTCTTTCCCCTCCGCCCTCTCCCAGCAGAATTCAGGGGTTAAGGGATGTCGCTTTCGCCACCTCTGCCAGTGGTGAGCACCGTGGTCGACTCTGTCCCTACTGTTCGGCCTGCGGCCTGCATCATTCATATTCACCACAAATGCTGATCTGTTGGAGTGGATCTTGAAGCACAATTACAGCATACCTTTCTTGGAACACTATTTGGATGACTTTAAAACGTCGGTCGTCTCAGTTACCCGGTCTTTCTTAAGAGTGTGCCTACTTGCGTAAATGTGTTTGCGGACTAGGCTATCATCCCCTTTGCTCCCCGATCAACTTGAGGTTCCTGCCACATGTCTTACAATTCTCGGCATTGAACTGGACTCGTTTTCTCTGCAGGCACGGCTTCCTCGTGATGAATATTTTGCTTTTAGAAGATTGGTCGCATAAGCGCCATTGTAAACGCAAGGAACTGGAAGCGCTTATCGGTAGCCTGCAACACGTTTGTCAGGTGGTGCTCCAAGGGCGAACCTATCTCCGTCCCATGGTAAATTTACTGTACACCTTCAGGAATGACAACCACCCGATTCGCCTGAATGAGCTTTTCGTCAGGATTTCACCTGGTGGAAGGACCTTTTTTTGCCACTGGAACGGCCTCAGATTCCTTCTCACTCCTGGTTGGGCGCCTGACTTTCATTTGTCATCCGACGCAGCAGGGGTTGTTGGCTATGGGGCCTTTTCCCAAAGGGACTTGCTTGTGGGTGCGTGGTCTTCATCTCAGATGCACCTCTCTATTGCATACAAAGAGCTTTTCCCCATTGTGATTGCGGCAGCCCTTTGGGACCCCTGGAGGTCGTCAAAACGCCTTAAGTTTCCTTGTGACAACGGTGCCGTCGTCGAAGTTTTGTGATCTGGCACTTAGCGAGATCCCAACCTGGGCCCGGTTGTTCAAAAGCCGATTAACGCTAATCCCAGATTAAAAATTATCCAAATGCTCCCAAATGCTGTCCAACGCTGATATTCGGCAAAACTTTACGTTAGAAATAGTCAATCTTGAATAATAAAAATAAGTAAAACTAAAAGAAGTTCTCACCAAAAAGTTAAAAAAATGAAAGAAGAGTTCACGCCAAATAAATCCTGGATTAAGTTAATCGGCTTTTGAACAACCGGGCCCTGGTGGTATTCTTTCGTCATTTTTCTCTACTTGCAGCTCTGCGCTCCTTTTCTTTTCCTGCTTTATCTCGTCTCCAATTTCAGAAATTCCGCTATCTATTGTAGCTCCTCAAGCATCTGCCCAGGCTACCCCACACCTGGCTCTCTCCTCAAGGAGCTCCAGGTACTTTGAGAGGCTTAAACATCTACCTCCACATGTGTTCCAGCGCTCGGCAACGTCCCTTTTTGACTTTTTGACATTTTTGGCTGTTTCTGCCTAGGTGGCCTCATACATCATAAAATTTTTAGAGACATCAATGCCAAGCCGACCACTTCTGCTGCTTCTGCTTCATCCCTCACTCTTCTCGAATAGTGTGTGCCGGTTCTTACGAGCATAGACAGATATTTGTGAGACGTGGCCTACGGTTTATAACCAGTCTAACCATTTGCAGATGAAATGACAAAGACAGCAATTTCTCCTCATACAGTTATTTTAAGATCCTGAATGTTGTTCCGGCCGGGGTTCGAACCCGCGACCTCCCGCATGAAAGTCCGATGCTCAACAAACTGAGCCACCTGTGCGCGGTTCGCTCTTTCCAACTTCAGCAAGTGTTAAACGGCATCAAGCGCCATCAGGGCTTTCGTCACATCCGCCGCCAGTCTATAACAGGGGGCCTCATGAAGATTATCCTCCAACCTCTGGATATCGCCAACAAAGAGCACATCATATTTTGGGAAGACCGTCTTCTTGGTTTTCTCCGAGCAAGAGAGTTAACAGTGAATTCTCCCTTTGATTCAGAAGTTCATCTCACCGCAGAAGACCTGTAGGTGGACTGCCAGCGCAACCCTCCTTGTATTCTTGTGTGTATAAAGTGTTCGAAGACTTGCCGCCGAGGGTACTTTATTTATTTGGGCCGTGGTTTATCCTTCATGTGTCCAATCTCAGCCCTGACTGCTCATTCCTTACTCTTCGTGGTTCCAGTTATCGCTCGCTTTTTTAGCACAATGGTTCTCCTTTGACTCGCCCGTCTACTGGTATACGAGGTACCTTCTCAGGACACAGTTTCAGAATCGGGGCAGCAACTTCAGAAGCTCACGCAGGCGTCCCTGACCGCTTAGTCAAGATGCTTTGGGTGGAGGCCCGAGTGACGCATATTAGCTCTACATCAGGATACCTGTCAGTGGCTTCCCTTGCTCGGCTGATCATTTAGCTTTATAGGTATGTTTGCTGCTTAGTGGAGCAGCTGCAGGTGTAGGAGTGTGGGTGCCTCAGGTTTGATGGTCACGGGGCTGTGGCTCCCCCGCCATGAGCCCCTTCGTCTCCGGCAGCTTTGCTTAGTCCGGAGCTCCTTCGACTTAGCATCGGGGCTCATGGCTGCGTTTCGGGGATTGCTGGACATGGCAGCGTTACTTGGTCGAGGGGCTGGCTGGCTGGCCTCCAAAAAAGCCCCTGGGCACATCCCATCAACCCGACCTCCATTTAGCGATGCAGTTTTTAATGAGCTATGAATATTATGGTTCTGTAAATTCAAGTTTTACTTGTGCTGGAGCTAACGGTACTAGTGTTTGTGTCGTCTCAATTTAAAGCAAAACATAACGAAGTCACCAAACAACTCCGCAAGCAAACAACTCTTTAATAATTATTATTCTTGTATGTCATGGAAACCGCACATGCAAGTATTGGAATTGTACATTTTCAAGCCGTTACATTAGTGAGTTTTTCATCCCAATGTCATAAATCCAGAATTCAATAAAATATTAATTTAATTGCACTGAGAAATTTAGGATGGCCTTGAAAAAACTAAAATATTCCTTTAAGACTTTTACTTTCATGTATAAAATGCAGAATTGAACTTCTTCCTTTTTCCTTCTGGAACATTCTCTTGTTTGTAGGGGCACTATGGAATGAAGAAACAGAAGTGATTGCAGAGTAATGTTCAGATGTAATAATTGTATTAGTTTATTTTGTTAAGGAGGGTACATTGTCATTACTACTAATAAATGACAATGACAGGGACTGCTATCTACTGCCCTTCCTTACTTTTGCAATTTTCATTGGCACTTGTATGGCAGCTCAGACTCCTTTGAGAAAGATCCAGACAAGAAGACTGTTTCCACTGTAAGGCAGTTTGGAAGCAACAAGGGCACAAGGCCAATTAAGATGGTTCTGGGTGCGCTGGAAACGCTTACTATGCAGGCTATTTTATTAAAACCACAATGCTTTGTCAAAGTGTTTCCTTATTCTGGAATAATTTTACACATGTACCTAACCTTGTGGGAACATTAAGAAACAATATTGTTTTTTCCAAGGTAGTCAAATTTGCCTGACAATAAAGAATCTTAAAGCCATCTGGTCTTGTTGGTGAATTACATACGTCATATACCGTCCATCAAACAAACGACATACTGACTTCTTAAGGGCTTTTGTCACCCCTATAATCCAATCACATTTACATTTGAAGGCTTCTTGATAAACGCCACTTCTCAAAACCATTGACTCCTCCATTAACTGCCCCTCCCCCTCACCTCCCCTCCCTTCCCCCCCTCCTCATTGAAGAGTAAAATCATCTGGCTTTAAACAAATTAAAACGTCAGTAAAACTTATCAACAATAGATGAGCTTGGGAGCTGGTGCCTTACAGGTTGGCGGAGCTGGGAAGGTATCTGTCGAGGAGGAAGCAGGCATCCATGGTAACCCTGTGAGTGGCCATCTGAGGAATGATTACCAACCAGAGGGAGGGAGGGAGAGCAAGGAAAGCAAAAGATGTAAGTAAAAATGGCTATGCAAGCAGGCCAGCAAGCAAGCAAAAGCAAATACCACTATGAAGAGCTCCTGCAAAGATTCCAGGACCACCCTGTAGCCAGTGCAGAGAGTGGCCACTGACAAGCATTGTCTTGATTCTGATTTGGCCTAAATTTCATTTAGCCAGATTTAAAAGTCACACCCCTAGGCCTGAATGGATTAAAGGAGACATATATATATAGTTTTTGAGAGGACAAAAAATCATTGTTAAAACACTATTAATTCTTTATACAATCAGAACTTGTCCTACAATCTAGGACATATTTAGTTGGGACACTTGAGCCGAACTTCGATTTTAACTTTTGAATAATGCTTGTTCCCTCTCCCCCCCCTCAATGTTGCCTTAGAATTATTTTTTTCTCGCCTGAGCAACCAAGTATTCATACCCTTCCAACTTTTGTCAACATTGAGGGGGGAAAGAAAGAACAATGTCCCAACAATCATGTCTTAGATTGTAGTTCAACTTGAGCTTTACTGATTGAGGTATCTGCAAAGAATCATTTCTAATCTCAGTACCAATCAACAATTAAATAGAAAGCAACTTACATGTCTGCAACCGTTTCCGCAGCAAGTCCTTCGTTTCTTCAGAAATTCTTCTGTGAAGACCATATATCCACTACAGGGATCAATATAAGTGTTTTCATCATTCTGGAAGAATGAATAAGTACAACTTAATCATATTTTTAACCCAGAAATAATACTATAATTGCCTCTGGGTCTTGTGAGGGAAGTTCAAGAATATCACACTATGTTTAAGATCTTCTCCTGCCTAAGTGTAACAGCACTCAACAACTTGATCTCAGTATTTTCTACTGCACGATGATCAGTGTTAGAGTATGCCTGCCCTAATGTGGGATAGGTTAGCTGTTTACCATACTGTGACTCAGTCTAGATTTTTCTCTGGCCATTATGCCAGACAATTTTACCCGTTGATTGGGGATGCTTTAGGTATGAATGGGTTCTTAAGTATCATCAGTCCTTCTTTCATACCTAGAGGACTTTCAAGAGTAAAATGAGATGGAAAACCAGTGGATATCAAGTAGGCTTCATAGACAACCACATACAATCATTATTGATCCTGAGCAAAATTTCCCACATGGGATGTAAGTGCATGGCAAGATGGTCAGCAGACATTCATTCCAAGAGGTGGCTATTGCACTGTTCATTTCTAGTAACAGTTGTAGGTCACCAAGTTCATTTCTAGGTCCCTAAAAAGGGAAGGCTTAACAAGCAGAGATTAAGCATTGCAGACATGAAGGAGTATTAAATTGTTCTACTCTGGGATCGTGTTAGGTACTGAAGATGCTCTATAGAAGTTCTTGTGTTTTGTACTGAGAATGTTACTAATTATAGGGTAGACATAATGTCCACTGGCTTGCTTCTTCTTCACATCATTCAACACCCATGTAATAAGGAAGACCTTCAAGCAGCTGTGGATGCCTTCAGTTATGCCTACGATGCACTAGGCCTTACACTTAATGCTTGGAAGACTCAAGTTCTTTTCCAACCATCACCTGACCATACACACGGGCAAAAACAGCCAGAGATCACAGTTGGAGACCAATGCCTTAGCTCTGTTGATCATTTCACATATCTTGGTAGTTGCCTGTCATGCAAGGCAGATCTGGATGTTGAAATTCAAGCTCATCTAAAATCAGCTAGTGCTGCCTTGGGAAGCCTCAGAGACAGGGTGTTTGATAACAGAAATATCTACACCAACACCAAGATAAAGGTATACATGTACAAAGCCATAATATTACCAACCCTGCTGTATGGCTCAGAAGCTTGGACAACCTATAGCCGCCATCTCAAAAGTCTTGAAAGGTATCATCAGTGTTGCCTTTGCCATATAATTTCTCAACATCAAGTGGCAAGACAGACGAACAAACAGCAGTGTTTTGGGAGAGGCAAATGTCACAAGTATTGACTGAATCTTATATTATCAAGAAACAACTTTGTTGAGCCGGTCACCTTGTCCGTATGCCTTCATCCAGACTCCCAAAGAAGATCCTATACAGTGAAGTGACCAATGGGAGACGTACAATGTAACCAAGGGGGGTAACAAAAACGCTTTAAGGAGAGCCTTAAACACAACACTCCAGAGTTTACGCTCAAGGGTTCGTGAGATGGGGCTTATAGTTAATAGTCCTTTTTTTTTAAAAGACTTGAAATTCTAACCATTGGCGGATGAAATTACAAAGACAGCATTGTCTTCTCAGTTAGAGAAGAGTTGTTGTAGAGTTGGTTTGGATGCAATCTGCCACACGATAATCTGATGCTCAACTGGCACACATCTTACGCTCACATGCACACATTCTTGGGGCATCACTTCTCCTTCCTCATGAGAAATGTAGCACAACACCCTCAAAACATCTGAATGTGAGGCAGTACGTGCTAATAAAGCAGGACGCCTGGGGGCGTTAACGTGGGATGCATTGGTCATTGAATGGGTACCAAGTCAGTCACTCTAGTGATATGTGGAAAATAATAATGGCTTAAATTGAATGTTGACTCAGCATAAGCCTCCAGTAAGCAGACCTTTTTTCAGCTGATTATCACACCAAAAAAACTGCTTTTCATGCTCTTACCATAACTGCATGTTGGTGAGCAAAATAGATCCTTTTTTCATCGTAAGACAATTCATGCCACAACAAATCTTTTTCCGTCGACTTGTCGCCCTTTGATCCATCATCTATCTTTTTATGATTACTTTCCACACAGTTAGAAGACACTGTTTCCATAACTGATTCCGTGTTAGTGCCAGTTTCGTATTGCTTCAAACGACCATCCTGCAATCTTTGGGCTTGGGATGACATAACGTTAATGATCAAGCGAAAGTTGGAAATAAACGATCTCGCATGAATACCAAGTCTTATCATAAGGCACACGGTCGGTAGTCAGGACGCCGCAAAACTGGCCAGTAAACACTTGATTCCCTGAACATTGACTGGGAACACAATAATATTATATTTTGAAGACCTCTCAACAATTTTTCTTAAGATCAAGGGACTGTCCAGACAATAATTCAGAGGGAGGTACCATTATTTACAAAAAGGTTATTTAAACTATACAAGTAACAAATTTTCCAGTGTTGCGTCAGCGACTTCGTGACTTGTTACATGTACCTCCTCACCAGACTCTGAAGTTCATTGCTTGGCCGCCAAGCCTTCCGCTGTCTCACTCACTGTACACCGTTTTTGCGAAACAAGACAGTCGTGAACCATCGGTTCGACATAATGACTGATTTTTCTCCTTTGAAAGCTCTCCTCTCTGGAAGCATCATTCTTATGGCTGAAAATGCTAAGGGTTATCAGAAAGAAATCGAGGGTTCGTGGAACGCGACCATTCGAACACGCAAACCTCGCGCGTTTGTCAAGGTAGCGTCGGTTGACGACGTCGTGAGCACAGTGAAGTTTTGTGTGGAGAACAAGGTGAATTTAGACAAGGCAAAATTTCCTCACAGGTCCCTACTTCATTATGCATACGCCCCTTGGTCTCAAGAAGACGCCTGCTGTCTCTTTAATTTTATTGATTTGGACAATTCTGGCGGGAGGGCTACTAACAATGACGTGTTTGCTCGCTGTCTGACATTTGCAGACTGCAGACTGCAAATTCAGACATCGTTTATTAATCCTATGATTACAGACCGAATTGGACTTCACTCAGTCTTGTTACCATTACTGACCAGGGACCGTGCAGCCAGTTTTGGAAAGTTGAAATCTGCAGGTTGGAATGGTTCCGTTATATTGATCTCTACAGCTTCGCTGGCTGTCGACTGATCAACTTGTTGTTGGATTGGAGGAGGCTGCGACTCTTGACTGGATATTGTGGCTTTTACTTCACTAGTGAAGTTGATTGTTTCGCACATTCTTTTCGGTGGAGGCTCTTTTCAAGAATGTAAATGAAACATTATTAGACCAATATTTTAAAAACTACTGGTATGTCACATGAAAAAGTGACTGGAAATAATTTAGTTATAGAACAGATTCAGAAAAAAGTAGCAAAAATTATGCAGAGTTTACTCACCAGATAAAGAAGGTTTTTCATTTTGTTTCGAAAAGTAATCAGAAATTTTAAGAGATCTCTTCTTTGCATTACTAGTGAAGTCTCGTCGTTTGTATTTATGTAGCCATGTACTATGTGCACTTCTTTGTTCGTAATAGCCGCCGGATTGAATGGGGAGAGGACAAAATGCGGAGCCCTTCTCCATGGAGTACCCTATGGACAACCCAAATGGAGTACCCTAAAAATACTATTTCGAATGAGTACTGTTGATCCACGTGTAAGCAGCATCTCAAATAGTGCTTACTTAAGCCTCAACACCCATTTTAAACAGCATTGTTCAACAGTATTTAAGTCTAAGAACCCATTTTAAAAAGGTATCTGCCAGTAACCCTGGTCATGTTTGAATTAACGATTTTTTAATTAATTATTTTTTGTTTAATTTATTTTTATTCTTGCAAAAAAGTGGGGCGGCTAAAGCCCCCCCAGCCCCTCCCTCTGCACGGTCCCTGCTGACTCCATTCAGTAGCAAACGATGTGGCAGGTCTGAAACATATAGGTCACATTCCACGGGTCACTCGTTGCAGGTCATTGTTTTACCTTTTTGAAATTAACCTGGCTAACCCTAGGCCTAAAAACCTGCCGGGGGGGGGGGGGGGGGGAGGCAGGGTAAAAGGTTAGGGTTTAGGGTTAGGGTTAGGGCAGGGTAAAACTCGCTTGATTTTGGTCTCACTTGGGGTGTTCTGGTTGAAATGCCATCATATGGAGCCGTGAAGGTCTTGCTTACGGTTGCACACAAAGAATTATAAAAATATAATTTATTATGTTTTAAAAATTGTCTCTTTTACGGCCCAAACAAAGCCTGGGACACGCCCAGATTGGTTTCCTTTAAAGCATTAATTCAAAATTTCCGCTGAGCATCCCTGCCCCTTTCATGTTCAAATTGAAGTTATTAAAGACAGATTCTTTCAAACCTAAGATTTTGACGATGACAACAAGCAGTTAATAGTAAATGCTGCTATTTTTTTTCTCAAATACAGCTAGAGATTTGTGTATGTGCAGCAATGAACAGTGACTTTGCATTTGTGGATGATGCTGTGGTGATAGATTTGTCTGATATGAATACTGTCTCTGTGGATGTGCAAAGCAAAGTAGGTTTTACTCTAGAAATTTTTTTTGACACCAATTCTTTATCCTTGTCTGCAAACACATCTGTTTTGTAGATGCTAAAAAGAATAATAGTACCCGTTGGCCTCTAAGGACACAACATAGTGGAAGGAACTGTAGATTGCTTCGGTAAAGTTGATGAAACAGAGCCCAGTTTGGAGGTGTGGAGGTCAGCTAACTAATACCAAACCTAAGATTTTGACGATGACAACAGGCAGTTGTCATCTGTTGACCTGTGGAGGTCAGCTAACTAATACCTAACATTTTCGACACTTGATAGAACTACAGTCGACCCCCGATAACTCAAACTTTCAAGGGAAATTGGAAAAGGTTTGAGTTATCTGGAGTTCGAAATTATCGGGAGTAAGGAGTTAGGCAGCAAACCTTTATGAAGATACAGGCACTGAATTTACTTGTAAATGTACCCAAAACCAACAAAACCTGAACAGGACTGACACGTTTGGTGTAATGCAAAAAAAGAACGAAGATTACGCGGCTGCTTCAAAATAAATTACTGGTAAGTGTTTTGGTGTTTGACAGATGTGGTTTGAGTTGGTGAGGGTAAAAATATATAGAGAATGACCTAAAGGGAAATGGAAATTGCTTCGAGTTAGCTGGAGGTTGGAGTTACTGAGGGTAAAATTGCAGTAAATTTATGAAGGAAAATTAGGAAGGGGAGTCATGCTGTTTGGCTATCCAGCAAAAAAAGGCTATTGACATCCCACAAAACTGACATTGCATTAGGTGATACCTTTATTACTGAAAAAACACTAGAAAAGTGTACAAAACGATTCTCTCTAAAATATACATGTCAACTACATTCAAATGCCGCATTGATGACAATTTAACAGGAATTGAACACACCTCATTAATCCTTGATTTAACTACTATTAATAAGAATAATAATAATTATTATTATTGTCATTATTATTATTATTATTATTATTATTAATTATTATCATAATCGTTATAATATTATCAGGACATTGCTGGCAAGTAATTGCAAGATTAGATAAGAACTTGCTTACTAATGGCCCAGGTGCGCTCAAATTTAGTTTCGACTGCTAAACCTACTTTTTCAGCTCTGATAGCTCTTGTGTTTAAATCTCATTTCATCAATATTTATATACTCAGTCACTGCATATAAATATGCAGTGAGTTTAATTAATAGTCTAGCAGTTCTTCACCCTTGACCCTATACAGGAGTATTTACATGTATTTGAATTATTTGGAAGCATTCCTTTTCAATCTCATATTTGTATACCGGTATTTTTGAACATTCAAGGACAAGATGTTTGTCAGTAGATTGATATTGATGTTGATAAATACAATAGTTATACATGGTTTTCTGAAACTTTTGAATTTCATTTAAGAATATTCTTCGATCCTATTCTACCTCTTTACAAGGCCTTGCTACTGTGGAATAACACCTTGACCAATGATATTCAATAGACCATTTTGAAGTTGTAGCTATTAGGTACCTGGCCTAAGAATGGAAGCGAGGCTGCTGGTGACCCTGCTTCAATACAAACCTTTGTGTGTTTCTAATGTTAAATGTAGCCTAATTAGAATCACAACAACACAATATTATTTATGTGATAAATACAAGGTCACCGGCAATTGTAAATCTTGCCAACCAAGTTGAAATATAATGCAAGTTTCTTAATTAATTAAATTTTAGTTTTTATGCTACACCAATTTCCACTACAGATTTTAGTGACCAAGATTATAATTAATATATATTTTTAGCTGTATCTTGCATATACAATCGTAATTGTTATTAGTTTTTACCTCTTTTACACTCTGGGGATTTTTAGTTTAGGGGTATAATTATAGTATGTAATTTAAGGGAATCTTAAGTGTCTTTTGTAAACACACGACCCCTTAAGCTTTATAGCTTTAAATAAACATAATTATCATGTTTTGATAAAAGTCTCTGCTTACGAGCCAGAAGGCCCATCGGGCCGGCGCTTATCTCCGGTTTCCATAGCATGAAGCGACTAAGAGTATTTCTACTCCCCCCTGGATGGGATGCTAGTCCATCGCAGGGTTACCCCCAGCATTTTGCCAGTACCCATTTATACACCTGGGTGGAGAGAGGCACCATGAGAGTAAAGTGTCTTGCCCAAGAACACAACACAATGTCCCCAGCCAGGACCTGAACCCGGACCACTCGATCCGGAGTCGAGCACTCTAACTATGAGGCCACCGCGCCTCCCATGTTTTAATAAAGGTATATCTATCTGTGTATCTTGTTAGAAGCAAACTACCGGTAGTCATTTTAATTATTCTGTTGTCAAATGGTGGTAGGTTGTTATTGTGGGTGCTGGTGCCAAAGTTGCAGATGTCGATACAAGAACAGTGCCGCATGGTTTGGTGACACCCCTTGGTAGTTACTCTGAACTGGGTGTAGCTGGCTTTACTCTGTTAGGAGGGACAGGTTTTTTGACAAGGTCTTTTGGATGCACAGCTGACAATGCTTTGGAGTTTGGTGAGCTGATGAGAAAAAGGATATCGCTTGTTTAGTTTGTTTTGAGCGTCTACATTGCAGTCAAGCTATGTCATGTGTGACAAGTATTCAAAAGACTGAAATGAACATTCAAATTCCTCTTTGGAGTTTCCAAGAATTGATTGATTGAATCTTGAAGATTTTTCTGAAACATGTTACGAAAAATGCACAATAACTGGACAATAAATTGTTGAAAACTTGTAATAGTTTTCACTTTTCAAACACTGTTTATTTTATAATAACACAAAAGTTCATTCATACATGTATTAGGTAACTATTTTTGATTATATCAATGAAATATCCACAGGAATTCAATCTCGGTTGCAAAGTTCAAAACTGGCACACAGATTTGAAGACTCAGTTTAGATTTCAAAACTAAAATAGCTTGACTGTAATCCTAAACCATCTTTACAATTATGCACCTGGTTACCTGGTATATGAGGTATAGAAAGTGGTACAGAAATTGAATAAAAATTGAGACTGGATTTGATCATGTAATATAAATGATGATATAGCAATGACAGTCTATGAATTGATGACGATAATGATTAAAATGATAACCAATGATTAATTCAGTAAGTACCGACAGCCAATGAAAAGCGTTGGCTACTTCACTTAGAGAAGTTGGTTACTTTCCCCCAAATGTGAAGTAATTAAAGACAGATTCTTTCAAATCTAAGATTAAAATTCATTTTGATACAGTGACAACAGTCAGTTATTCTAATGAAACGAGCTAGTCAAACTTGAAGTTTAATGGAAACCACTGGATAATGATGATGTGGTTTATATGATTATCCTAAGGTAACAATGATCAAGTAGGTTTAGTTTAAAATAATCTTGTGTAGCTAAGCGCATTGCTTTAAGTTAATAGTTATTAAAGAGACTTCAAATCAAAAAAAAAAGGAAGATCAACTCTCACTGCTTATGCCTACTATTTTAAAAGCTTTCAAACTGCAGGATCAACAGACTTTGAAGGGAACTTATACATTATTATAATTATACTCTCTGATCCACTCAAAGATTCAGTCATTTAGCTTAAAACTTTTATGTGTTTTCAAAGAAATTTTACATTGCAAAGTAGTTTGTGAAGTAAAAATTAAAAATAGACTCGTGCCTCTCACATCACGGTCGTGGGTCCAAATGACTGCTAGTCTTGATAACTTTGGGCATCTTGCCTGGTAGAAATGTACATTTTTAGGTAAGAATGGTATTGAAACATGTTTGCTTTTGGTGGGGAGAGTAAATATTGTAGATGGAAAATATTTGAGTTTAGTTGCACTTTTAATATCACTTTAGGTGGCTGAACACAGTTTTTGATACCTATGTTTCATTTACCTTTTTCTCTAAAACCCTTGATCCTTTGGTCGCCAAAAATGGTAGCAAGCAAGTTAACAACACAAACATCAGTTTTCTTATAGTTAAGCTGATGTATATGCCGTTGCCATGGCAACATGAATGAATATAAACAGGCTTTTAAAATCGGTCTTGTTTATTTGCAAAAAATCTGGTCGTTAGATTTTGAGTGCGGGCTTGAGGGATCGCGTCCCAAGCCTGTGCCAGCGTTGAATGGAATCATTAATACATGATTCCCGAGTTGGTGTTGGCTAATAACCTCATCTGTAGTAGTAGTAGTAGTAGTAGTAGTAGATTTTCTTTATAATTTGCATGCAACAAGCTTGACACTAATGATGCTCACAAGTTAATCATAATTTGACAGAGAGATCTTAAATTAATTATCATCTGTTGAGGGTTCACTGGTCCAGGAATATCTAGAATTTCCTTGTTTAAAGTTCAAATTTTTTTCAATACTCCAGTTACTTATTTCTTTAAGTATTTTCGTGCCAAATTTCGTTTAATTCTAGTGAGTGGTTCTCGAGAAATACATGTAGGCGTACTTCTGAGAAAGCTAATTCCGCATTCAATTGCAATTTTTTAACTTACTATGCATGCACTGCATTTAGCAGGGTGCTTTCGATAACAAAGAAAAATGTGCTGAGTTCTTTGCACCGTTACCTTTTCTAACATTTATTTCTCATAAAAGACTAAAACCATCAAAACACTTTGTTCAATTATGAGGGAAAAAATACAGATAGTGGAAGCATTGAGCAAAAAAAGTGATTTCTGTATTAAGGAGTAAGAGAGCGCACACAACAACTGTTTTTGGCTACCTTAACCCTTTAAGCCCCGAGGGGTTCCCCATTGACGAGTAAAATCTATAAGTGCCATTTGGCACTATCGGGGCTGAAAGGGTTAAACGGGGACATAGTTTTTGGATGCTGTTAGCTTAACCCTTTAAGCCCCGAGGGGTTCCCCATTGACCAGTAAAATCGTCTGGCGTTAGACAGAGTAAAATCTATAACTGCCATTTGGCACTATCGGGGCTGAAAGGGTTAAACTGATTTTGCCTCTCCCCTTTATACACCTCATCATTCATTGATGATGGCTTTTTATAGAGATGGTTACTGCTGCAGGAGAGGTTTTAAAAGTGAGTGAGAAAGAAAATGCAGACCTCTTTTGGGGAATGAAAGGATATGGATCAAATTTTGGGTAGGTGACTGCTTGCAAACACTTTTGTGAAGTAAATAAAGTACGTAGTATATAAACAAAGTCATAATTAATCTTACATTTTCTGTGCCTCTCATTTTCCCATTAGTGTGGTAACATCCATCACATTCCAGCTTCATGATATTCCTGGCAATATCATTGGAGGAGAGCTGTATTATTCGACATCAAAAGCTTCATCAGCATACAAAGCTATTAGAGATTTTGTTCGTGAGAAGGCAGACAACAGGATTTCAGTCTACATGATGGTACATTTTGAACGCAGTGGGTAAAGATAGTCATTTCTTGTGCAATATAAAAAACTGGCTATTTATAAAAATAGCACATTTATTTAGTAGTCAACTGTTGTGTACAGATTAATGATGTTCTTATGGTTTTCTCACTTCTGGCTGTCAGATACATTTTATTTCCATGGGATCTCTGTGTGATTTACCCTTGTGAATTAAATTTGCAATCTGCTTAATATGTAGTTTTCAAAATAGTGATGCTGGGATTGTGTACTCATTCGAAAAATAACTTTTCAGAAAACTTACAATACATGATTGTACATTACAATAACTTTATTTAATGAGGGACATGCAATAACCTAACCTATTACAGTTTTAACAGCTATCAGTAGTCACTAGTGTATGTCCAAATTTGAAAGGGAAACATGGTATTATGCCACAGTGGTGATACTTTTTATTTTGCTTTCCACTATAAACATGGTGCTGGTGTGATTGACCCAGACCCATTGTCATAATTATGTGGTTTGAGTTTGTTGGTTCTCTACTCTAAGTAATTCTCTGAGATGTGTTCCTCTGGATTTTCCAAGCCTGAGATTACAGCTGCACTGGCAAACAGGATTTGGCCTGGTGTACCAACTATGTTGAATTTTCAACTTACTACTAATATTACTGTCCCATTATATATACTCACACGCAACCAGGATCCCTCTCAGTCTCCCAAAGTACCAGGGGAAACAGTGAATGTTCTTTCTTTTTTCCCCAGACCCCAAGCAATTTGTCGCTTTCTGTTTCTTGGTCCACCTAGAGAGGGAGGGTCTCTGTTGGTGGAGCTAACCGAGCTAACAAAACCTGTTCAGAACAAAGTCAGACCATTACCATTTGATCAATTCCAGAAAAATGGTGACTGGATGGTTCCCAGAGGGCGATCATACTATACGCCAATGGGGAATTTTGTGAAAGGTATACCTCGTGTGAGGCGAACACAGGCAGCCCAACACAAGGATTTGTGTTTTTCAACTAAAAGAACTTTTTTTTGCCATTAAGTTCTTGCTTTTGACTAGCGGCTATTTTCGCAATTGCTCTCAATTTACCAAGATGATTTTGTGACTTTGGGATACCTGTGTTGCAAATGACAGCACTTTTGCGAGGTGTCACGAGATTTGAGTGACCTCGTGCCAGGCCGCCTTTTCAGCCATTCTCTACTTTCTCATATCCCACAGTACACCTCTTTTACCTCCCAAGAATTTTCATAGGCATTGCTTTCGATTTCTCTTGGGCCCATTTTTGGACCCAACAGAAATTGAAAACAATGATTATGCAGAAATTTGGGTGGTAAATAAGATGTATGATGGGATTTGAGAAAGTAGAGAATCTTTTGGGATGTCACACGATGCTCAGGGAGGGTTGCGTGACATCCCCAAAGACGGCTGAGAAGGAGATTAGCTTGACCTCTTCAGAAATTGATAATTAAGGCTTTGTTTGTTGGCTCCCCTTCTGAGTATTGTGAAAATCGAATGCCTTAGTTACAAAATCGATGTTGTATCTGTTTCCTGTTAATGGCTATATTGCTATACGGCATTACAAATTTGGATTTGTTGCAGTAAAGAAAAGTTAATCCTCTGAAACTTCTGCGTCTTCAAAAACGTGCTGCAATTATCCTTGATGCCGAAAGGACAGCATCTTCCGTCTATTTATTTAAAAACACCCAAAAGTGGATTCCCTAGTTTATGCTGAAACGTATGTAAATCTATGCAGTTGGACTTACGAGAGCTACTACTACAAATTACCAAACGGAAAACTTGAAGGAAGATTTATGTTCTACTTTCAAGCTTTTTTATTTTTGAACTTTCGGAATATGCCCCCCCGCACCCCCCCCCCCCCCCCCCCCCCCTTCCTCCTTCGAAAAAAGGGTCCTGAAGCCATTGTCGACTGAGAAGTATTCAATAATGTTACTTTTGTAACTCATTTTCAGAGCTGACAGATGACAGTATCGACATAATTTTTGAAGCCGTAAACCAAGCGCCTGACCCACGCTGTATGTCTGACAGCAACATCTACATCACAAGCATCGGTGGAAAACTTCAGGAAATGACAGATGAAGACAATCCATTTCCTTTCAAAGAGGCAGAGTAAGTGTTTTGTGTCCTGGCATGGATTTTTGCAAAGTCCCGAAACTTTTTGGGTGCATTTCGGGTGCCGGGATCCCATGGACGACGCTCTAAGTAAAAAAAAAAATACTTCAGATATTTTTGTAGTGCTTGTCTTGAATTCATGTTTAATTAAAGCACCAGCTTTTCATTGCAAGCGCATCCTAATTGCGCAAAAGGCTTTTCGGGACTCAAGATACTTGTTTATAGCTGGATTGGCAAGGATTGGCAGCGATTCTAAGGTTTAGTCCCAGTGATCAGGGCCGTACCTAGGATTTTTTGTCTGCGGGGGAAACTCCACAAACCTTCACAGGGATCTCCCGTATACAAACAGGGTTTCTAGTCGGACGTTTTGTTTTCACCCCTACACAGAGGGTTGCCTGTAAGACCTTTAAGGAAACAAACCACACTGATACTTTTTTTTTAATTGTCATGATTTATTACAGCATAAACACCTTGTTTGGTTTGAAATTGCCCCCGAGGTCTCTGCTACACAATGATGACTTATATACCATCTTTAACTCAAGCTATACTGTTAACAGAAGTTTAACACTTTGTATGGATGGTTTCAAAAATGGGTTGAAAGCCTTCGCTAGTTTGAACAGAGATTGGCTTGAAGGAACTCGGCTAAAATTGCAGGTTTCGGTATCAGAATACCAAGTCTCAAAAACTAGTCTATATTAGGCTGTTCAAGATTCTTCTCCAATTTGACTTCATGTCATAGATATCTTTTGGAGTGGGAATGAAGTCCGTTCCGCGATGAATTAACAACATAGCAAGGCCACTTAATCGATTTTCTGTCATTGATGACCGAGTCCATAACTTTAGACGGCGTAGGGCTGAGAAGGAGCGTTCGCAACTGACGCTTCCGACAGGCGTGGTTAGAAAGATCGACAGCACCTTGTGAATGGCGGGAAATTCTTGCGGACTGCAATCAGGCATTGCTCCCTCTTGTTCTGACTCTGGCACCATCGCGTGTTTCATCCTCCACTTTGCCAGCTCTGCGTCAAAATTAGACTTGTCCGAGAAATCTAGATGCTTGCTGAAGTAGTTCTTGATCTTCTCGATATGCCTGTCAGTTACTTGGGCTGGTACAAAGGGAACAGGTTTTGAGCGGTAATCAGACCGTGCTGGACTGAAAATCTCGTTTCAAGTTCACCGACAACGTGATCTATAAATGGATAGAACACATTAATCCTGTAGTAGTCTGATGGCTGATCGTTGTGTGCGGCGTTTGCTCGATGGCGTTGAACAGTCGTTGTACGAGGCTTTATCAAGGTGACGTTGATAGAGTCAGCTACCTGGCTGATTCGACT
>NC_090870.1:50387021-50414521 GCF_036669935.1 Montipora foliosa
TTTAAACTCCCAGGCCAGGATAAGCCGCGGCTTGAGAAAGCCGTGAACGTAGATTTTGTACCATTTATACGGGGTGTTCGCGTCTTATGTAAGCCGCGGCTTATTTTCTCTCGTCTAAACGGCCCTATTGAGCGTCTTTAGCATAACTTCCTTCAAATAAGTTATCCATCCGGAGAAAATAGTTGTAACTAGAGAATTATGCAATTCTGCAAATAAGCGTGTACTTGGAAAGTGATCTCATTTCAGAATAGTTGTCTTTTTAATGAAGCATTTCAACTACTGCAATATTGTTTGGGGAAACTGTGGAGCAACTTTGCAGGACAAACTGCAGAAACTACAAACAGAGCAGCCCGTGTATTGACCTACTCTAACTATGACGCTGATGTCAACAATTTATTTGAACTCTTAGGATGGAAATCCCTAGTCTCTCAAAGGCAAATTGAAAGAGCAACAATGGTGTTTAAATCCCTACAGGGACTAGCACCTGAGTATCTCTGCTCCAAATTTGTCCATCGCGACTCTGGTTATTGTTTGAGAGACTCTGGGAATAAGGTAAATGTTCCGCAACCTCGCACAAACTACTACAAAAACAGCTTTAGCTATAGTGGGGCAGTTTTGTGGAACAGTTTGCCATTAGAATGAAGGAAAGCAGAGTTCCTCAATCAATTCAAACGACTTTAAAGAGGTTATCTAGGCCATTATTCTAAATACGGCATTCATGGAAAGCAGCTTTTATTTTTTGATATTGAGTAAGATAGTTAATGTAGTTTACATAGTTTTATCTATACTTGGTTTTAATTTTTTAATTGTACATACGTGTTTTAGATTGCTGATGAATTGTACCGTGATTAAATAAAGATTAAATGAAATGAAATGAAATAGGTGGATTCACGTTACGTCATCGCCGCCATGTTGGTGGACGAAAACAAAACATCTCTCACTCGCTCCTTTTGTTCGTTTTAAACACGGAAGAAGTTCTCTTTTGCTTCTATAATTTTTCCCCAAGAATATTTCGACAAATGAGGGAAAATGCTGTTTTTGTTTTACTTCTTGATTGAAACAGATTTTCTTGATACACGCTCATATCTCCTACCAGCCAATCAAAACGCGCGTCTGACAACACATAACCAATCAAAAATTCGTGTGATGTCACAGCCGTGTTTAAATACTCTCATCTAAACACAGCTATTGACTAATGAGAGTGCACGTCCTACCCTAATTATTTTACAAATACTGTGATTTTCAATGATCTGATCCATCTCGGTCTATTTGCTTTTGTAGCTATCGTGTTTTTCTTTGTGTTTTATTGTAGAACTGTCAACTGGTTTAAAACCGATTGTATCTCGAAATTATTTACCGTTAATGCACAAGATGATTGATTTTTTTGAGTAACTTTAGGACAGTGAATAAAGTTCATGATGGTATTTAAGTTCATTTGCCTGAGTGATTGCTGTGCAGCGTTTCCGCACGGTTCTGTGTTGTTTGTGGTGATGATTCCCTTCTTACCTGCGATCAGGGGTTCTTTCGTTCTTTTTCGTGCTATGCTGACGGAAGGAGTCAAAAAAAAGAAAGCGTGCGCAGGATTCTTGTTACATAGAAACATCTTTTAGAAAATTGGAATGAAAAGAGCTTCGTTGAGGAGGAAAAAGGTTGCGTGACTAGCCAGAAGATGTGTGCGTTGCATCCGACATGAGATTATTTGTGGGTATCCTGTGGTGAATCCGAGGCAGATTGGGTGCTAGTAAACACTGTCAATTGTCTGCCATATTGGATAAATTATGTTTTTTGCTGGCGGAAGTTGTCCTCCATCTTCTGTCTCGATTGCGAAGCACTTGACGTGATTTATTCTAAACATTACCGTTGGTGATCCTTAGGAGCCCCAGAGTTAAACGTGAGTGGATTCAAACGAAGGTTTAATGGTGGGCCGATACCGAGAACAAGCGGTTATGCTGGTAGGTTTAATTAAGACGTTTGAAATCGTAGAAATTAGATTGTACAGCTGTGCGTGTTGAAACGCTTTGTCTGTTGAAGCATAAGTTTCTACCCGTGATTTGTACTGTTAAAGAGTCTTAAATCCGGAAGGATCAGTTTCACATATTACGAAACACCATAATACAACAAGCAACGAAATGCAAGAGCTCGCCTTTCCAGTCGTGATCAGCTGATCCGTTTAAGGAAAGTTTTCATTCGCACCCGAAGAGCAACACTGCGATCAGGACTCTTATTTTGAAAAGCTAGTCTGTCAATATGTAAGATTACAAAGGGCACTGTTGCAAGATTTTGTTCCTAGCAACATCTTTGTTCTTTGTTCTTTGTTCTGTACGTATCATGATGTCGAAATTATGGCACGCAAAATGAATTCGATAAATTTCAAGGAAAAACGCACGCGCAAGGCCGATTATCCGGCTTTTATGCCTAAGATTCATATTTCTTTGACCCCCCCCCCCCCCCCCTCCCCCCATCTGTAATTAATCTGTTTCATTAATAGTTGTTGGAGATAAAATAGGTGTGAGTTTAGAAAACTCCTTTTCTGTACATGGAGCAAGATTTTTCTTTTAAGCTAAAAAGGCTTAGGTGGCTGTTTGTTTCAGGGATAGCTCATGGAAAATTGAACATCGTCTGTATTTAGTTCAAAATTAACCCATTGTCTCCCAGGGGTTCCCCATTGAGCAGTGAGTCTGAGCGGTTTAGGCCGGTTTGGACGTCAAAGGGTTAATTAATGGGGACATAGTTTTTCAGTGAGTGATTAGTTAACCCATTGACTCCCACGGGTTCCCCATTGACGAGTAAAATCGTCTGGCGTTAGACAGTCAGAGTAAAATAGAAAGTCTGGCTGGTTTAGGCCGGTTTGGATGCCAAAGGGTTAATTAATGTTCCTATGAGAATCCTCAACATCTCAGCTTTGTTTTATTGTGCCTCTGTTTGGAAGTGATTCAATGTGAGGTGAATTTGTGGACAAGAATATTATTGGTTAAGTACTGGAATAAGGTCCTTCTTCCTAAATATCTTGCAAGATCCTGTAAGGATGTTCTCCTGGAGAAACAGCACTTTTTCAGTGTTGCTTGTCATAACATGAATATTTTGGGCTCATGACATTAAGGTACCTTTTGGCAGAGAACTGTCTTCCAAACAGCTTCTCTTTTTTTGTCTTTATGCAAATCTTTCTATAAGAACATTGAGGCCAAGGTAAACCGAAATCTTAAGAATATGCAAAGAACATACCCTGGCTCAGATTCAGTTTAAAATATCGTTGGTTATTCCATTGCATTTATCAACAAAGATCATAGGAAAGGGAAGGAACTTTATTTAAGGACGTTTGTGCAAAAATTTTCCCACATTAAACTTTGTTTCATTTCTCACCTGAAGTTAGGTCATACATTGTAAATTACTTATTCCAAAAATGAAAAAAAATTGGGGGGGGGGGGGAGGGGGTCACAGACTTTGTTTTGGAGTAAAAGGCAAGGGAAAAATGCCCTAATTTCGATAGATAGGTCATCATAACGAGATGTAGCCTCATCTACTCATCCGTCGAAAATCATAAAAATAAAATGTTAGAGTGAAGGTTTTTGTGCATAGAAATAATAGGAGTGGGTTTTTTAGATAATTGCATGCCACTGGGGATGTCGTAAACAGTAGAGTTAATCCTCAAAGAGCGTTTTTGCAAGCGCTACCTGTTGTAACCACTTCCGGAACTCAGGACACAAGGAAAGAAAAATTAGTTAAAAGGATAACTTCTTACATTGTGATTTTTTTCATTTCATCATATTTTGTAGATTGTAAGAAGAGCAAGTGATTCATGTCTTAAAAAATAGGGATCACCAATGATCTAAACAAGTAAAATCGATGTGATGTTGCGAAGCTCTCGGAAAATTTAGTTTGTCACAATTTTGCATGACCTGCTGGGGAAGGATTGGAACCCAAGACAGGATCAATCGATGAAAGGTTTTTGTAAAAAAAAACTTTCTCGAACATAGCAACAAAGTTTCAAGCAGGCATTATCTTTATTTGGTTAGTGTTTTGTATCATATCTCTCGGTTGCCGTCTTTCTCATCTTCTGGAGTGTGGTTTTTGTGAAATATAGTCTCTGGCTGTTTCCTCATTATAAGTTCGCACTATTGAAGTATATTAGGAAGAGAAGATAATTCTGCACTATTTTCATGAAAGTAAAGGAAAAGAACTTCAAAAACGTGCATTCATTTTGATCTAAGAAGTTCGTAACGTAATAAAAACAGTTTAAAAAACTAACCCCATTAACCCTTTGACGCCCAAACTGGCCTAAACTGTCTAATGCCAGACGATTTTACTCGTCAATGGGGAACCCCTGGGAGTCAGTGGGTTAAATTTACACAACATTGCTGACAAAGACTATTAAACCCTCCTCGAGTTTTCAAAACTTTCAACCACCACTCGATTAGCGACCTTTTCCAGCCTCCTGGTCCTTTCTCTTTAACGTTTCCTGATGAAATATTTTGGAAATAAATGTGCCATTCTTTAGCCGACCTGAAAATTATTTCTCGGCGTTTTTTCTTAACTAATGCTTGAAGTGATGTACAGTCGCATTACCTGCGCAGCAAAAGTTGCGCACAAACAATTAACGCGAACGTCCTTAAGTGTCTAGTCATTCTAGCGCTGGAGCACTACTTGGGGACACTAAACTGAAATTAACAAATATGGCAAATCAAGTCAAATGTTGGTTTTTGAGGAAAGGGGAAACCGGCGTACCCGGAGAAGAGCTCTCAGTCCAGAGTAGAGAACAAACAAACTCAACCCACATATGACGCCGAGTCTGGGAATCGAACCAGGACAACATTGGTGGGAGGCGAGTACTCTCATCACTACGCAATCCCTGCGCCTTGGTGTTAGTGTTCAAAGCAACATGTAGCAGAAGTTCCATTTGGTTGTACTGATTTCTGTGTGTGGTCCTGTTAGTTCTGGTGAGAGATTGTATTGTATTAAGTAAATAAATAAAGAAATTAATATTTAAAAAAGAAAAAAAACAAAAAGCCATTTTTTTAAATATACCTGTATGCAATTCCCATGTAGTGATCTTGATCCGAACTTTATATCAGTTTGTCCTAATGTAAAGAATATTAATGCTGCTTTTGCCCTCTAATTAAATTTGTGTCAGATTTTGTTCATTTGGCTTTTTTAATTAGTAGCATAGTAATTTACTGGGACATGGCATTTTCGAGGCACCAGTGTAAGCGCATTTGAATAATGTGACAAGAAAGTACAAATGTAATTGCTAGTACAGTGTCAAACAGTGATGCTTCTTGGTAGGTTTTCTGTGTCAGTCTTTGTTGTTTCACATGAATTATTGAAGTTACAAGTATCCTTAAGAACATTTTCAGGTTAAAAAAATAAAACAAAAAATAAGCTCAAGAATCAGTAGTTTAATATTTAAGAAAGAATTGTTTATCTTGTAAGTGATCCTAGAACATTCAGATTATGACACAACAAAACTCAGATTGCTAATTAAGGTGATAAATTGTATTGAGACATGATGCTTCTTGGTAGGTTCTCTGTGTCAGTCTTTGTTGTTTTACATGAATTGTTGAAGTTACAAGTATCCTTAAGAACATTTTCAGGCTAAAGAAATAAAACAAAAAATAATCTCAAGAATCAGTAACTAGTTGTATTTCAAAACGAATTGTTTATCTTGTAACTGATCCTAGAACATTCAGATTATGACGTAACAAAACTCAGATTGCTAATTAAGGTGATAAATTTTATTGAGACATATAAATTAAATATACTTCTATTAGATGTGAATATTGTGCAGTTTGAACATGGGTTCTTTGAGCTCTAGATTAAGTCTTATCTGATCCAAAGGATTAATAGTGTCTAACTTGATTGATGATCATCATTTTAAAAAATTAATTAATTTTATTTGTGTATCCATTATGCCTTTCATGAACATGTGCGGTTGTTGTTAAAGCGTAACTATGACAACTAAACCCATCATTTATAAATACTAAGTAAAATTTCTGAGATGTAATTTTTGTTGTAGTTGCTGAGGTAAGTGAAAATCCCCCAACAAACACATCCATTTCACAATTCCAAAAGAGTAGAAGAGGTCAGCAATTAAATATACTAGCAACATGAAGTTGACCCAAAAGGTGTGTGAAAAAATGGGCTGGTCAAATTATCACCAAGTAATATTAAGCAAATGCTACAATATTGTGTCACTTACTAAGATAACATCAATATTGGCTGAAACTTAGTTTGATGTTGTATAGGGCTGATAGCGTACATGTAGAAGTTTGAAAACTTATGTATGCAGTTGTCAAATTTGCGTTGTCATTTTCAATGTATCCATTCTAACGACACTTAAGCTCTTTTAGGCTCTAAAGCAGTGTTGAATCAGCAAGAATGAGGTAAAACTTATCACTAAAATTTATGTGTAAATTGGAGCATTGTGGTGAATGTGAATGTTTTTTTACTTCTCATCAGAAACAGCAACACTGGAACATTCTATTTGGCATTGAGAGTTTGATAACAACGGACAATATTCATTGCGCAGTTAAATAATTTCGTTACTATTTAAGGGTATTTTTCATCGTGTAGTTTAGTTAATTAAAGGATCACATAATTGGGAATTTAAGAGATGTCTATTTAAAGACGTCTTTTAAAGTACTTTTTTATCACTTCAGAAGGCACATCTCTGGTTTGACTTTAGTTTGGATCACGTTTTACTGGGTATGCTGTTGTTAGTTAAAGTGACGATTAAGTCCATCATTAATTTTTAAATTGCAACATAATTCCAAGTTAAAAACTGGTGAGTTCGAACGTCCAACTGATTGCTTTGAAACTGTCTGAGTTCAACTCTAAAACGTGCAAAATTTGGCGTGCTCAGAATGAAAAAATCAGCTTACCAGGTTTCACAAATCCAAAAGTTAGCTGCAAAGTTTGGATCTCTCATGTAGAAGAGTTTGTTTTGCAATGTAAATTCCCATACAGTTTTTATTAGGCTTAAGGTGCCTTTGAAAAGCTACTTTATGCTAGTTCTCGTTGAATGAAAAAAAATCAACTGTAGTCATAGTAGTGTTGAAAGTTTGAAAATCAATAGATTAAGCATGTGTGACGAGAAAGCTTGATAGCCTGTCTGATGCAGCGCATCTGCTGGGCGATGAGTTCGAATTGCAACTGTTTAAGCTGCTTAACTTACTGTGTACTTTCACTTCATGTTGACAGGACGTCCGCTGACTGCTCTTTTCCTTCCTGATTTCAAGCCGAAGGGGACTAGGTAGGAATCTGTAAATTATGGGATTAGCAACTATTGATCCACAAAGTCAGAAAGACTACAGGCGCCCCAAGTGGACAAGGCGAGTTTGCAATGCATTAAGAGAGTTCAATAGTGAGAAGAGTTAAAAACTAAGTTAAGTTGAAAAAAATGTCTTCTTCTTGCAATTTTTAACTTTCCTTACGTCAAATGTGTTGTTCACTCCAGATACATGTTAGTTATTTTAAGAGTCGCAAAGAACAAGAAAATCTGAGAAAAGTTCAGCTGTTTAGCAATCTTTTCATCCGTGACTGAAGGTGAGCAACTACCAAAGGCATTACGCGAGCCAATAATTTCGAATGAACTAATCAGGGCAGCAGATTTGGCTCGCGTAATGCCTTTGATAGGCGCTCACCTTCAGTCACGGATGAAAAGATTGCTAAACAGCTGACCTTTCCTCACATTTTCTTGTTCTTCGCGACTCTTATGAGCGCTAAATAACATGTATGTGGAGCGAATATCATTGGGCTATAAGGAAATGGAAATTTTATCGGGACTGAGGACTTTCGCTTGTGAAGGGAGATGAAGTTGTGGAGTGATGTTCGGCTCCGGAATTGACGAGTGTGCATGCAGCTTCTGCTTCGCTTAAGAGGGTATAAACGAGTACTGATTTCACGATATCGACAAAACGGCCTTAAAATGGCTTTTGAATCGAAACAAAACAGAAGTGAACAACACATTTGAGGTAAGGAAAGTTTATTGCAAGAAGAAGACATTTTTTCCATCTTAAGTTAGTTTTTAACTCTTTTCACTAATGCATGGCAAACTCGCCTTGTGAACCTGAGGTGCCTGTGTGTGGATCAATAGTTGTTAATCCCATAATAGACCAATCTCGATATATTAAAATTCAGTCCGAAACAAAAGGCATCGTCTCGAGGCTCTGGGGAATAAACTCATACAAATCCTTATATTTATTCCCCAGAGCCTCGAGATGATGCCTTTTGTTTCGGACTGAATTTTAATATATCGAAATTGGTCTATTTGCAGACTCTAACTTGTCCCCCTCGGCTTGAAATCAGACAATAGGGAAGATATCGTTGACGTTACCTATTGTGCCAACCAGAGCTTCATTGGCTGTCGAAACTAAGGGTCTTTTGATCCTGTGGTTGGCACATTTGAATAACAGAAGCTTTTCGCTGACGCTTTTCTCTTTGTCTTTTCTTTCCTCCCTTGGGTGGAAGGGCAAAGGCTGTTCCTTCGGAGTATTTCGCAGGTGGGCTACTTCGGCACAGGTGCAGGTTCTCTGCATTACAACGACATGAAATCACCAAATTCGAGGTTTTGACGGTAGCGTAAGCATGCAATTGTAAACCTTTTCTTCTCTATTTTTACTCTGACATCCAATGTATATTTAGGATACTTCGCCTGCGTTTTACAACGAGAGAGAGATAAGCAATCTCGAAAGACTCAAGATAGTGCAGAGTTACTTGTTTTTGCCGACGTCGGCGTCGTTAACTCCCTAACACAGAGCCGACGGCAAGCGGCAGAGAAGATTTGTTCAAATGCTAAAGTACCGACAAAGTTACCGAGACAAACCAACTTTTGATACTATGCAAGCGACAAAGAAACGCCGAAGACCTTTAAGGTGGCTGAACACAGTTTTTGATACCTATGTTTCATTTACCATTTTCTCTAAAACCCTTGATCCTTTGGTCCCCAAAAATGGTAGCAAGCAATTTAACAACACGGACGTCGGTTTTTTGATAGCTAAGCTGACGTATATGCCATTGCCATGGCAACATGAATAAATATGAGCAGGCCTTTAAAATCGGTTTTGTTTATTTGCAGAAAATCTGGTCGTTAGATTTTCTTTATAATTTGCATGCATCAAGATTGTAACGATGCTCACAAGTTAACACTATTTTAATAATATAAATAAGTTGACAGAGAGATCTTTAATTATCCCTTGTTGAAGGTTCCCTGAAATGTCTAGAATTTCCTCTGTTAAAGTTCAATTTTTTTTTCAATGCTCCAGTTACTTATTTCTTAAAGTATTTTCGTGCCAGATTTCGTTAAATTCTAACGAGTGGTTCTCGAGAAATAGGCATATTTCCGAGAAAGCTATTCCGCATTTAATCGCAAATTTTAACTTACTACGCATGCGCTGCATTTGGCTGGGTTCTTTTTCGATGACAAAGAGAAATCTGCAAATTGCGGAGTTCTTTGCATCGTTACCTTTTCTAACATACATTTCTCATAGAAGACTACAAACCATCAAAATACTTTCTTCAATTATGAGGGAAAATAGTACAGATAGCGGAAGCATTGAGCATTGCTGTATTAAAGCCATGTTAATTTTTTTTTTTTTTTTGCAATCCCTGCGCGCGCGCTGCATTACGTTAGCGAGAGGGCGCGAAAACTGTTTTCGGCCACCTTTACCCGAGATAAACCGATTTCTCTCGGAAGAGGATGTTGCGCTTTTCAAAGCCGAAACTTTCCGAGCGTATTTCGGGTGTCATTGATTTTTAAATGTCTCCGTATCTTCAAAAGAGAAAGAGGACTGCAAGACATAAACGTTTTTTAATTATTATTATTATTTTTTTTCCGTGTGAAAGTTAGCTTTTAGGATAAGCAGGTCGGAATCTCATAATTTGCTCTTTCGAAACCTTTTTAAGACTACTGTTTCGCTGTTATCGGAAATTATTGACTCAAGTGAAGTACCTTTGTTTGTAAAATGACTGGAAACAATGCCCTTCAATCTGTATCGCACCAGCACTGGACTGCTCTTCGGCGCCACTTTGAATTCTCTCTTTGTATTTTATAGCACTTGGGCTCTATGTAGATGCATAATATCCTCTCTGTGGAAACTATTTTATCCAGTTGCCAAGAAAATTGAAGTACCTCAACGAATTAAGTCCAGTTGGTGCAGTTGTGCTTTATAAGAAGAAGGGAGGGGAGAGCATCTAGCCGGTTGTCTTGCGGAATTCGTATGTATGTTTCGTGCGCTGTGTGGACCTGGTTTTATCCACTAGCTTCAAATTTTGCCTCATTTTTTTTTTTTACGAAACGTAATCGCGACAGGAAGAAAAGCCGCTTGACAGTCGTCTCCCGACGAAAAAACCTCCGCAGTCTGTTTCCGCCAAGAATCTTTTTTCAACAGGTGTTTTGTCGGCAGGCGGGAAGCCCTTGCACAGACACATCTGGTTTTCTTCTTTTATTTTCCCGTCTCTCTGCATTTGTCTTCCTTTTTTAGATTCCCATCCGCCTTTTCAAGGCGGTGTGTCTATTTTGCGAGACCTCAACTTTAAAGGGCGCTTTGCGCCTGGTCATAATTTGCATTCGACCATTCGATTTACCCAGTACACTGACTGCATTTGTCCAGAGTTCAATTTAGCGGACAACTGAAAGAACGATGTCCCTGCGCCGTATAAAACAGGAGTATGAAATCCAGAAAACGTCGAAGGTAAATTAGATTTGCTTTGTTTCATTTTCATTGATTAATTCAAGATTAAGCCAAAAACATCATCGTGAAATTTCCGGTTGTCTTGCGGAATTCGTTGGATTGTTGTTGACGCCTGGTGAAAACTTTCGAATTTTAAGTTTGCGCCTGTTTCCTTTAGTGGTTTCCAGATATCGGAGATTTGGTAAATTAGATTTCGTTCGTAATAAGCTAAGATAAGGTAAGCACAAAATCTTTTGTCAGGTTAAAAAAACATCAGTGCTTGTTGGATTCTAAGTGTGAGTATTCGCTTTTGGCGTGGCACGACGAGGTTCAATTGGTTTTGTCTTTAAAATAACTATAAACAATACTGAGTTTTGAAACAAGAATAACGTAACTGCTGAGGGCTAATGATGTTCTTAATTTCCCAAATTCGTGGGCAAGCTCAGTTTATGCTTTCTAATCACGTTTGCATAATTAAGGTCTACTTTGTCTTTTTAGATCGTGTTTCTATGTTGCTAATTTTGATAAAGATAGTAGAATTTCAAAGTTCAAGACACGAACGCGTGTATTCGCTTTATTCGAAGATTTTGATTGAAAATATAGTGCATGCTGGCGTTCTTTTGTTAAGTCCAAGTCCTTTATGAGTATTCTGCATGTTTATTTTGAACAAGATGAGAACTTCTTCTCGTCAACTGTGCTAATGGAGCGTGAACGTGGAGCCAACACCATCTCGGGAAAACGGATCGTGTTTATTGCCGAGTCTTTTGTCCAAAACTCAGCGTGCGTTTTTGTTTTTTACGTAGAGAGATGAGCCCATTATTTGTGTTTTTTCGACGAGTATTTTTGTTCCAATCCTGTAGATGACAAAAGTTAGGAATGAACATAGATTGCGTTTTCTTCGTGACTTCCATGTCCCCGCCCGCTTTTTCGACGCGTGCGAAGTGTGCAGTTGTGTTGCATACATTTGAATTGACAACAGTTGCCTTGCTTGTCAATGATCTTGCAGACAGTGATTGCCAAAAAAAAAGAAAAAAAGGAAACAATTATCAGCTATGTCAGTGAATTCCTAAGAGCACTTTCCGTTGGTTTATCCTCAGACAACAGGAAATTCCCTTTTTGTGTAATATTTCGTCTCAAAGATTGGGTTATCGTTCTATCGTTTTAAACATATTCCACTTAAGACCGCAGTCGGCGATGTCAATATAAATTAGTTTTGATGAAATCAAAAGTCGCTTTTTAATTTTACGATTTTCTAACGGTCGCATTTTACCATCTTCCATGTTTTGCCCGTTTTTCTCGCTCGCAAATTTCCTGCAATGCTGTCTCGGTGAAAACTTAATCCTTTGTGAGATTTTGCCGTAGTTTCTTTCAAATTCAAGTTCCTAAATGTTTTTCAGGATAATTCGAAAACCACGAGAAGGTCGGTCCATATATCGTTTATTGTTTTGGAGACGTAATGGTGTTCTTTGGAGGGTTTTAAGTAAAGAATAATGTTGATCTATTTACAGGTAAGAGATCCAAAAAGGGTCATAATCTCTTGAAAATGGCCATGCGATGATATTTATTTTTAAAACATGAATCTTCTCATAAAGTCAAAGAGAATCCAGTGTATTATATATCGGTCAAGTGTGCGAGGTTCTTAATAATTCATGTCTTGTAAAACAAAGAGCGATCTGTTTTTCGTTGCTTAATTCAGTTGTCATTAGCTCTTAAAATTACTTTCGATATTCTTGGATTAGTTTGTAGTTATTCATCCACAGGCTTCCTTGAAAGTGTCTCCATTTGTGCCATCCTTATTCCTTTTTGGCGATATTCAGCCGTTTTTGCATGTTTAGCGATAATGCCTAGTATTTTAGAGTTTTTCTCTTCTTCAAAGCGTAGCGGGATTGTGTTGTAATTAATAATTTATTTGCCGAACCTTTCAAGTATGTAATGATTGTCCAGCTAAATAGACAAAAAGTTCCTTTAAAGACCGTTATTTCCGGAGATGCAGGGTATTACAGCGTAAATGACTCATCTTAAGACTTGAAGTTCGTTTTGAATTTCATAGAACGTTTGTCTCTCTTTTTTTCTTGACTTATTTGGAATCCTAATCCGAGGCAGCAAGTGAAATGTTAGCGGTGACGGTACACGAAATAGTATTCTCACCTTAAACATTGGCAAAAGTTCTCGATTTAAAAACGTTTGCTTTCAGTGTGTTAAACTTTTAAGTTTGCTTGTCGCAACTTAAGTCAGTCTTTTTAGCGTACAAATGAGAGACAAACTGATAAGCTCATAATCTTTCACACCTTCATTCGACGGAAAAGATTCCAGAAATTCGTTGCTTTGTGATCTGGAACTATTAAGAACAGGAAAATGCAAATTTTTGTAAAGAAGGGTTGCTGTTTTTTGTTGCTTGAAAACTGACGGGCATAGTTTCTTTTGCAAGACAATAATAGGACTTCTTAAAACTGACCCATCCGATTTTAAAAGCCCTTTTTTCCCTTTGATTTTCGAGCCCTTAGTGGATAGAATGTTCAGTGGACTTGTGAATTGGACAGAACGTGCTTCAATTGTTTTTCGCTAAATATTTTTTTTTTACCAATCTGTGTTTTCTTTCATTGGATAGGTCTCTTATTTTAAAATTTAAGCAATTTGTATGTTTTGAAGAGAGGCATGTTTCATCTCGATTCTATCGTTAAGTTGCTGTTTTGAAAGTTTTGGTACTCAGTAGATCAAGGAACATCGGTAGATTTTGCCGTATCGAAGAACGGACTCTTGTTTAATTGAAAATATTAAAATGGATTATCGACTGGGTTCAGTGATATGGTAAATTTACTACCGTAAATAAATTTAAAAGCTGACGTTTCGAGCGCTCGAAACGTCATCTACCTGGTCAATTTACCATATCAACGCAGTTAATAAACGTATTTCTGTATTTCTCTTCCCACTGACGCTGTGCCACAGCTTCTTTAGAAACGTAAACCCTTTATCCAATTGAAAATATTGGCCGATGATGTCACAGGAAACACATTGACACTACTTTTTGTTTTGGCATTGTAAAGGCAGTTTTCGTTGAGTCGTGTGATTTTCATGCATGGTCGCAAACAAACCGTGGTGACGCGTAGTACCTGCTCTTAAAAGGGGCAAGATTTTTTTTTCAAGACAAACTGGTCTCAACTCGCTTTTATTAATGTCACTGGTCTAAATACCGATTTACTGGTCAGAGAGTTTTGACGATTTCACAAACAGAGCTAAAGCAGCCTAATTCAGCACACGTTGAAAAGGTCAAAGTGTAGTTTGTTGCAAATTCGAGTTTGTAACACGCAAGGCAAGGTCTTGTGGAAACTGTCCGTCATTTAACTGATATTTGTCCATTTCAAAACAACGTGCGTTGGTCGAACAAAAGATTGCAGCATTTTTTATGTTATATCGATGTCCCAGTGGACATGCGCCACGCCTACCTTTTTCTCTATTGGCCAATCAGGTCGCAAGGTTGCTAATTATTATGTCGTTTTGTATTGGGCCATTTGAAACCTTTCAGGTGCTAGTTTAATATTATTGACTTCGCCGATGGATCGGTAAGGTACAAATCCGCGCTCAAATACCATAACAAATTCGTTTATCGTATTTTAAGGCTCCCTACTAATTGGGTTTTCGCCTCGCTAGATGACCACTGCCTGCGAGGAAAAATCTGCAGCGAATTTCACTCGCGAAGTTGGTGACCAGGCGACGGTGAGGTTCTTGACATTTTGTTGCTTGTGTTGGCTCTCATTACTGCAATATGACCCGGTGTATTTTGTCGCCGTGTGCTCGGAAATCTGTGATCTGGAATATTCCTTGTTTTTTCTTCCTGGACAAAGGAAGACCACTCTCTTATCAAGGATTAAAACGGTCGCGGTGATCCAAACTTTGCATTCTCTGGATTACTTTAAATAATTGTATAAATGCATTTTCTCCTCCTCTGTTTCTGAGAGTGGTGACCATTTTCGCTGCGGTGGTCGTCTCGAGGAAAGTATCTCGCTGTCTGGCCCTGTATTGTAAAACTAGATCAGATGTAGAACTGACTATGCGAAGAGAAAGTCGTTTAAAATCATCGATGCAATTTATAATGTACGTTGTATGTTTTCCAGGCACACGGAGAGCAATGTGCTGGGTGTAAAGGCCGTATTATGGACAGGTACTTGGTGAAAGTAAGCGGAAAGGCCTGGCACACGAGCTGTCTGAAGTGTTGCTTGTGCGGACTGGAACTCGGTAAAGAAGCCACTTGTTATACTAAAGAAGACAAGATTTACTGCAAAACGGACTACGCCAGGTAGAATTTTTTTCATCTCTTAATAGTCTGCCCGTTCAGACTTTTCTGTCGCGGTTAAATAAACCGCGCAGTTTGCGGAAGATTTTGCGAACATTGGTTTGTCAGAAAGAGGGCGTCCATATTTTTGAGCAAGGATCGCTATTCGATGTTTAAATTTACATATTTTTTTGTTAGCGGCGATTATTCGCTTTGGTGTCTTAACCACGTCTGGTAAAGTATGATTTAAGTTTTATTGTTTGTCGTAGCACCAATCTTCTTATGGTTAAAGAGCAATTTGTATTCATCGTTGGACGGTTCACAGTGTCATATTCGGTTTTCTGTTTGGCCGTTGTAATCAATAAGAAAATGAGAAATGAGTTCAGTGACTGTTTGTGTGTTACTGAAAGGACCAGCATTACATGTTTAACGCTGGCAATAAAAGGTTTCGAATTACCATATTACCGTTTTCCTGGCATTTGAATGAGGAAAAAACTCTCTGCGAAATTTTTCGGATCGACAGTCGTCGAGAATGGTCTCCGTTTTAGAAAACAATACATTTTGCTGTTTTGGCTTTTCATATTGACTGTTTGAGGTATGGTTTATAACAATCAAACGTTAGAAATCATTTCCAAGCGTCTAAAGTCAAACTTAATTCGGAAAAGTACTACACGGTCGTTCCAATTAAATCTACCACAACGCTCGACTTTGATAGCTCAACCGTAGTTTCTTGACGTAGGGGCTTTAACTATAGCGGTGTACACAGACGCATGCGTTGAAGTTGGCGAGATCAAGCTAAGACTTTCCCTAAATTTAGTTTTGTGTTTCCTGTAGGAAGAGTTTAAACACGGCGTGCGTTTGGCAGGAACGCGAAATACATAGTGCTCTAATTTATTTTATCGCGTCCAGGAAAATAATGCAAAGTAGTCGTTTCGCGGCCGATGTCGTTTAATTCGTTTTATTGGTTTCGGTAAACCGGCATTTGGCTTGTTCATGGTTTCTTTTGGTGCCTCACTTTTCTTCTGCGTTTGTTTTTTCAACGTCACTTAACAGCTTTTCTTGAGAGGTTGGAGATTACGTTTCGCGATTTCTGGCTTTTAATGCCTGGCTTTGTGATGAAAGGTATAGCGCCCAAAGACACCTGCCTGAGAGGTGTAAGTGTCAACACGGTGAACTCTGTTTAAATGACAGACTTGCAAATTAGTTGTGTCACCTAACCCCTTAGCTCTTAGGAAACGCAATTTGTAATGACAAAAGTGAGCGATTTATTTATGGGAGTTTAGAGAACATATGATATGCCATAAGATGTTTCTTTGACAACTGTGTTGACCATGTTATTATCAATTCAAGGGCGGAGACAGTATTGAAGTGAAATGCGTTGTAAAGGATCTTTTTGTCAATGCGAATTCAAAGCATTCCAATTGTGACTACACGCTCGATTTTGGTTCAATAAAAAATCTTTTAATTGAAATTCTTTTTTTTTTTAATTACTATTTGGTTTTGTGTGCGACCCGTTCGTGCATTGATCTCTTCAAGGTGGTAATTTCAAAGCCCAAAGGCAAAGAAACAATGAAGTAAACAAACGAAAGGGAACAACCGGTTAGCTTTTCGCTAAGTAACGTGAGGTTGAACATTCAGACAATAATAAGTAACCTCTTTCTCTCAGGAATTTATTTATGGATCAAAACGTTCAGGGTTTTCGTTTGAGGCCGGGCGTTTCGTCCGGTGGTTTCCCATTCCATGTCCGGCCAAATATTTGAGGGGTTACCTTATTGGTATTAATTTTCGCGTCGCTTTAATTTCGCGATTTTCGCGATTTAAAAAAAATCGCGAACTTAAAGCGACGCGAAAAAAAATTCCCGCGAAATTTAATGTCGCAAAATTTAATACCCTCCTATACTTCTAGTTTTCTCAATTTAATGAAGAAACACGCCTACGTATAATGTGTGCAATTTATTTATTTCATTTATACTTACTTTTTAAAGAGAATTTGAGTGAACTCCGACCTTTCCTGGGGAACTGATTCTCGGATTCCAGAAATACTTGAAACAGTGTTTCTGGGTATTCTGTTTTTTTTTATTCCTAAGGGGGTGGGGGGGGGGGGGGGGAGCATGCCCTCAGATCCCTCTGCGTAGCTTGCGCTGTCGGCGCTCGCAAGTAAAGTGTCACGTCGGTGCTTTCAGAAATATGGCCGCAAGTGTGAAGAAAACCGTTTAAATACGCAACAAGAAGGAAGCCCGAAGATGAATGCTGGCGTCCTGTCTGAGCAAAACTTAGCTGTTTTATCGCAAAAGCTGAACAATGTCTGCTTACCAAAAATACAATCTTTTACTTTGATATCATCCCACACGGCCCTTATTCCCGCCTCCTTTGGGCATTTTGATCATATCTCTAAGTCCAACACTATAGGTGAATGCCGAAGCCAGGGCCTTTATAGGTTCGTCTGCAGTCATCCTCAGTCTATGTTTTCAGTGTATACTAACTTGTTCTTTATTCTTACTGTTACAGACAATTTGGCACCAAATGCGCACGTTGTGCTCGAAGCATCCACGCGAACGATTGGGTCAGGCGCGCGAAGAGCAGTGTGTACCATCTCGCTTGTTTTGCCTGCGACGCGTGTAAGCGTCAACTGTCCACTGGAGAAGAGTTTGCTCTTAAAGAAGGACACGTACTTTGCAAATTACACTATTTGGAAAGCTTAGAAATGTTCCTACCCGAAAATTCTTCCCAAGAAGGTGAGTGGGTTTGTTTCGTCCACATTTTATTTCAATCTCTCCATGAACAATTTCGCGAACCGTAAGTTTAGTTACAGTCATAAAGCATGCAACTTGCACTTTGCATAGGGAGATTTGATTTTTTTTTTTACTTTTGTATCACAAGAGAAAGTCGGAAAGTGGCTCTCGGTCAATTATCCATAAGTGATGTTATTCACGATCAAGTACATTCATAATTTATATTAATACGAAATTCCTTGGAAGACAGCTGATCAAAACATTTATTAGCTTTAGATATCGGTCGAAAAATATCTAGCCTGCGAACTCAGAAATTGTTCGTTGCTGCGTGGATCGTATTTGAAAGGACCAGATATTTCTTCATGAATTGTGCTTCCATCTACACAACAATTGCGTTTTGAGGGGGCAATTTCAGTAGCGACTTCCTGTTGCGTGGGTTGCAACGCTCTTTGATTGGCTTAAGGATAAATGACGTCACATTTTCATCCAATCAGAAAGGTAGCCCAAACCATTTGTGACTTGGTCGCCTGCGTTTCCCGCGCTTCGTGCTGGTTGCATCCAAGTGCATCATGATTGGGTCATTGGTTGTCTTCGTTTAATTTTGTTTGTCAAATAAATTACTCTGGCTTCGTCTTGTTGCCTCTGATCACCTTTGTGTGAAATTTTTTCTTTTGTTTCTCGGTTGTGCATTATTATTTGACTCTCATCTCGGATTTCTCTTCATCTTTTCTTAGTTGGTCTTTCTTTCTGCACTCAAAGTGACGGAGGGATTGAAGACATGATACAAGGTGACTTAAAATTTTGTTGCGTGATCAATACAACTTGAGACTTCTTTGCTGTGATGGGATAGCAGCGGATCTCAGCAGCATAGTTAATTTACTTTGAAATATCAACGGGGCCATAATCTTCACAGAACTGTTCCCAACTTGATAGCTAACCTTTAATCAGCTCCTCGCGAAATTAAGCTTTAAATAAATCGAAAAAGGGGGAATTTTTGGGATTTGTGCTCTTCAGTCCGTTCGTCATGTTTATGGTTGGTTTTCAGATGCTCTCCATGGTTTGATAGATCTTCGGAAATACATTTTGAATAAAATGCCACTCGTTTTAGTTATGCTGCCATTAGTTATAATTCATAATTCATAATTTCATGACACCCAAAATGCCTGAAAAGTAGAACGAAGCATTGCAATAACCACTTGAAACTGTTGAACAACATAAAACAAATACAGCAAAAGGAAAGAGAATCATGGATGGATACAAGTGGACAAGTTTGAAACGGATTGCATTTGGGTAATCTTGAAATTCGGCCCGACGTTTTTACAAGTTTATTACGAATCGCCTGGATAAAGGTGCTCTTTGCTCAGAATCATAACTGTAATGTAATCAGTAAAAGAATTCCACTTTACCATTTTCGAGTTTTAAACTCGTGAGTAACTAAAGATTTCCCTTAAACATCGTAAAAGTAACGTTGCATAGCCCCTTTAACTATGAATTTGATGGAGCAGTTGTATTGTGTAAATCTGCTTGTAGAACGTGTTGTAGCACAGAGGGGGGGGGGGGGGGGAGGGGAAATCTGAGTGTTTCTTAGAATAGTAGACCACGTGACCTTCCGATCACCAGCAAGGCAAGTTTGGATGCTCTACTTCTAAAATACATGAGAATTATTGAAGTAAAGCCGTTCAATCTCATTCAGGCGACAATCTGCCCTTCTGAGCTTAGACTAAAATTATTTATAGTGCATGAAACGGTGAGCAGTAATGGCCAGATAAATAAATGAAGTGACAGCAAATTTTTGTTTTGTTACCTCAGACGCGGACAGTGAAGACTCGCCCACGAGCGGTGGAATATTAAAATGTCATAAAACCAAACGAGTGCGAACCACGTTCACCGAGGAACAGCTGCAGATTCTTCAAGCGAATTTTAATATCGACTCCAACCCGGACGGGCAAGACCTGGAACGAATCGCCCAATTAACTGGTCTTAGTAAGAGGGTCACGCAGGTGTGGTTTCAAAATTCGCGCGCAAGGCAGAAAAAGTACGGAACGCCGCTGTTTACCGGGAGCCCGCGAACACCTAGCTCTGCTGGGCTTTGATCCGTTAAAAGGTATAGAGGTGAGTCAAAAGACTGGTTCACCTTGACGTAGTCAATGTTAAGTACGCTTAATGGCGGTGGCCCTGGGGCCTAATAACAACTTTGAGTTCGAGGTGATTTCTTGGTTATAAAAGTGAAGTGAGAATTCTCTTCGAACTTTTCCTGTTTGTTCCCCATGGGATGGTGACTCAATAAGTGTGCGATAAAACATAAGTCAGTGTTCAAACGTTTGAACGATATTTCTTATTCGAGTTACTCAAAACCGTAGCATCACTTGTTCACAGGTTATGGCTATGAGTCTTCAAAACTTGCTTTTCTGACCAAGAAAATGACTCGGAGAATAAAATTAAGATACGTCTCCAATATCGTTTTAGAAAAAATTACTACTTTTTAAAAGATGTATTAGGTTGAATTTCAGTTGAAAAGTCCTACCTGGGTTTCTTCGCTGACCCCTTAAAGTACGCTTTTAGGTGAAGCAAGAATTATTCGCAATGTAATACTTAAGAATCACCAGAATATATTAAAATTGCTCGGTGAAGGAAAGAGACCATTTTACAGTTGTAGCTAAGTTTTGATACAAACCTTTGTGCTTGTCGAATGTTAATGTAGACTAATTACAATTACATCAACACAATTTAAATGATAAAAGCAGAGAGGTATGTATCGATACAAGGTCACCTGCAGCCTCGCAACCATTCATAGGCTAGGTCACTGAGCAAACAACATAAAAATTGCGGAAAATCACGTGGACCCGGTTCCTTGAATTGAAAAACATCCGCATTTTGTCTTGGTAGCTTTCAGTTAATTTCGCTTGCTTATTTATGAACAAACACGCTGTTTTTATGTTTTTTTAATCGTACCTATTTCTTGTCATTGCAGATTGTAAGGATTTAAATTAAATTGCCGCCAACACGTATGATAGCCTGCAAGGTACCAAACAAGATTGTCGTGTGCATGCGCAGATCGCACGTCGTGGTCCTTCTGCAACAAAGAGCAATAAGTCCGCTTCAAAATATATGTTGCTTTTAATTCTTACTTTGAGAGAGCATCGACGCTCCAAAAGGCATTGAAACGTTCACTGAGAACTTCTGAAAATCCAAAGATACTTTTAAATTTCGCCTTTATTATCGCCGGTTTCTTTAGTTCGAGATTAGAAGGCCTTGGCTTATGGTGGATTGTAAACTTTCTCGACCTGCTTTGAAGAAAAATCGACTTGGATTTTACTGTGATCACGCAGCAATTTTCATTGGGTAAAAAACAAAATAAAGAATTTTATTCATGACTTCGAAACGGTAGCCTAACATCTTTTGTTTCAAAAATGCCGATCAAAGAGGTCATTCTTGAAACGAAAAAAAAAAAAAAAAAGATTGAGAATCATTTACTTGCCTGCTAAGAAAATGATATGGGTGCTTCTTAAAGCTTTAATGTGAATTCTCATATTTGAAGATCTTATAAAGTTCGAACTACTTTATCGTAGTTCATCTAAAGAGTGTAATTTGTGATGTTAAGTTTTAATAAGATTCTCTTTGCCTGGCCCCTTCTTGTCTCTGGAATTAAAACGGTGATAACAGAGCTTAGCAAACTTACAAGTTCACCAACCAATCTTGCATGCATTCCAGAGTGAGAATTTTAGAAATATTAAATTTGTTACCCTTGGATTATTTAAGGTTCGCTCAATTGTTATAATTTCAACATTCTCTGGTGGTATCGGTTTTGTCTCTCTTCATAGGGTTACGTTCAGATTTAAAATTTGCGAGGGTTTCAGCTCGTTATTGTTTTTTTTTCCGTTGGAGCCACTAGTTTTGTATTTAAAGCGAATTTTGAGACTGTAATGGCGATCTTGGCTGAATGAGGAATCCTTTGTGAAATCTTGTTTCCATCGGTGGGAATCTATCTGCATTCTGCGACCAGTTTTCCTTCAGGACTACTTTCTGACCCTAGTACTTTTGAAGCAAAGTTTTTTCTTAAAAATACAAACGCTTTAGTAAACTCTGATTGTGAAAAACAGGATTTGGCTTCAAAAACATCTATCGCAAAGCTTCTATTTCGCTTTTGTTTCCAAGTTCAGCCAAGCCCTTCCTGGGGAGGTGATGTATGGTAACTTCTTTCTGTCATTTGAATAATAGCTTTGGCGTTTTCTTGACAGAACAGGACTGGTTCATGTTCTCTTGAAAGCAAGACACATAACGTTGTAAAATATTGACATCAAAAAGAGAGTATTTAACGTATCTTATTCAAGAAATGAATGTAAATTATAGACGGTAGCTTTATGTAAAGTGGTGTATGCTGCATCACCTTAGCAGAGGTTAAATTAACGTTTAAAAACCGTGTAACCATTGTGTACACGGTTTACCATTAAAAACGCATGAACTCAAAATATTGAAAACTTGTTGTTGTTGTTGTTGTTGGTTAACGCTATGAAGAATGGAAATCCTGCGTATGGAGAGGAAATGAAACGAAGTCAGGTGTCTGTCATCTCTTGGAAAGTGGAATGGCTCGTGCAATTTGTCGTATACCGCTACAGATTGTGGTTTTTGGGGGGCTTGAAAGGACGTACCACGACTAGTAGTGGGTGTCCAAGGATATTTCCTTCCTTGGCATTTGGATTGTAAGGATTTGTATTTACAGCGGTCTCACCGAGCAAGGCGACTGTAAAGCCTGGAGCCTACAAAACCAATATTGTCCCGGGAGACCAATAGAGCTTTGCTTTACCACGCCAAGCCTCGCAGTGGAAACCATGGGGGTGAGGCTTGGCGTGGTAAAACAAAGCTTTTTTGGCCTCCCGCGACAATATTGCCGCCGTGTGACAAGGGCGAATGTGACGGCATTTTCACAGTTCAAGCGTTTTAGACGAGTTCTTAAAGGGAACCTCCACTCTTACTACAGAACAAGTTTAAACCGAAGAAAATTGTGTTTACAAACAAATTTGTCCGAAATTTGTTTAAAAAACTGTGTTTTTATCAAGAAATGTGAATTTTTAAATCGCTTATTTTCACTTTTACATTTCGCGGGCGCAGCCATCTTGAATATTTGTGATGTGTAACGGGTTGCCCTATTGTTCTGACACAGAGAGCTTTTGTCTAATAACAATAGGGCAACCGTAACACGTCAAAATTTATTCAAGATGGCGGCGCCCGCGAAATTTGAAACTAAAATGGGCGATTCTAGAACTTATTTATTTCGGATACAAACACTTTCTTTGAAAATACTTTAGACAGACTTGACTGTAACAGTTATTTCCTGTGATTTAAAGTTATTTTTTGTTGAAGTGGAGGTTCCCGTTAAAGGAGCCATGTCACGTTATTATAGGGTGTTTCCGCCATCTTGTTCCGGGCTATTTTAGGGTGGTTTGGCGGTTATCAACAGTGCCTCCCACCTCTGTGACCCGGGTTCAACCCTGGCCTCGGGTCGTATGTGAGCTGAGTTTCAGTCGATCTCAATCTGACTCCGAGGGTTTTTCTCCGGGTACTCCGGTTTTCCTCCTTCATCAAAATCGACTCTCAGTCAATTACATCCGGCTGCGGGCGGATACCCTCAATAGGGATAACCTCTGGTATCCTTCCCTTTCATTGAATTAATGAATGAAGTTGGTATTATCATTTTCATAAACTCCTTATGAATGACATTATCCAGAAGGCTGACTTTGCATTAAAATTCGATATCCGAATAAATTCGTTCAGAGAGACATCGGTCGCTCAAGTTTCTTGGACCTCGCTCTGCTGGGATAAAGTGAAAAAGAAAATATATTACCCCGAAACGGCATTTCATAACCTTTTAATTGATATATAGTTTATGGCTGTTGCACCTTACAAAGCGCTACAAAAAAGTTTCGCAAAGGACACCCGTAAAGGTCTACCATAACCTTTAATAGGCTTCCGCGTAATGAACAGAAACATGGGTTGAGTCCCACCCGGGAGCCCATGAGTAGGAGTTTTCCTCTCCCATACAAGCCCTATGAGTCAACCTTTGCGCGTATCTCTCTATTTTTAGAACGCCACTAGCTCTTATTGTCAAACAAAGCCAAAAATAGCAAAAAACAATGCATGCAAAATTATGTAAATGTGAGTATCCTGCTGAAGGATAAGTTCTAAAAACAAAAAGAATACGCGCAAAGGTTGACATGGCAAAGGTTTCTTTTGCATAGGGACGCTCCAGTTCATGGGCTTCTGGGGCTCGTTTCTCGAAAGTCCCGATAACTTTTCGGGCCCGAAAAGCCATTTGTGAAACTGCCAACCGTTTGTTTTGGAAAGGTAAGCGCTTTCCGAGCCAATGACCCAACACGCCGGTGCTTATACCCGGTTTCCGTAGCATTAAGCGACTAGGAGCATTTTTAACTCCCCCCTGGATGGGATGCTAGTCCATCGCAGGGTTACCCCCAGCATTACGCCGGTACCCATTTATACACCTGGGTGAAGAGAGGCACCATGGGAGTAAAGTGTCTTGCCCAAGAACACAAGACACCGATCTTTTAACATGTTTTCAAGGTAACAAAAAGAAAAGTTACTGTGAAGTTTGACGTCTTAAATCCTCTCCGTTCTTGAGACACAAAAGGAATTGTGACACCCGAATAGAAAATGGCCCGTAAAGTTTCGGGACTTTCGAGAAACGGGTCTCCGGTCCCCATACTACAAATAATTTGATTCAATATACTGAGCGGGGCGGGATGCGTCTCGCGTGGACGCAGCCCACCCAACAAAGAATGGTATAAACATGGCGGATTGCCTGGACAATAACGACTGTCGAGTATCGGCTCTGAACGCTCATCCTGTGGGAAGCAGGGAGGTAATATTTTAATGATACTGTGAAAAAATTCGACATAAGTGTTTGTTATGATCCAACTTCTCAGCTTAGATTGAAAATACTGTGTTATCATCGATCGATAATAAGCTTACTAGTCAGCTGCAATCATGTGTAAGTTGATGTGGGGGTATTTTGCCGAACACCAGCGAAGTTAAGTGTCAGCTAGTGTTAACCGATTTCATCTCTGGTGAAAGTAATTTTGGGTAAACTCTTGAACACCCCGCCACTAATTTAAGCTTTAAATAGATGTGCCTCGTTTTTTCAAACAATGCCGCTTTAATACAACTATAGCGGCGGGGTATATGGGTGCGGTTTGCATCCAATCTCTAGAGACGCCGATTTAACAATGCTTAAATGTACAATTGCTGGTGGATGAACAAAAGGAGCTTTTAAATGAGTGATCTTTGGCTTTCGTCCACCAACATGGCGACGTCATTTATAGTGGTTCTAATTTTGTTACCTACACAAATTTTTCACTTGATGTACTTATCATTGATAATACACCGTTTCAGTTCCTTCATGAGGTCAGACTTACCCTGATCCCGGAGGTTTTTCTTGCGCTGCGAGAGAGCCACAAAGATGAGTAGCGAAGCGGCAAGAAGAGAAAAACCTCTGGTTACCTGGGACTTGAATCTCACTTTCATGCAGACGCCAGGGTCAGGATCTGACCCTCAGGCACGGATTGGTTGATATTTTTACAAACACGCACCATTAGTTTCTGTTTAGACTGGTACACCACTGTGTGTGCCATGATCAAATCATCATCTCCTTACATTTCCAACGACACCAAACTATGCAACTCCCTTTTCATTGTTCTCTCCCCGCTTCAACGTCAGTTATAGCCTTATGCTAAAGCTGCTCGGTTTGTAAACGACCAATCCTCTACTGGAGGCCCTGGAAACATTGAATTCTGTGCGCAATTACGTTATACTTAACAGCAGGGGCAGCTGTAGTGTCAACTATTAACTAGTAGTAGTGTAGCTTGGGTTTACCAGCCGCCTTCTCCCCTAAAGAAAAAATTGGAAGAGGCTCCCTTAACGCAGAAAAAAAAGTTAAGGGGTGGCATAATGAGTTTTTAATAATTATTTAAGAGTGTATGAGACTATTGTTTGGAGCTCATGTGAGTACTTGAATATCTGATTGAAAAGTGTCCCGAGCACAAATTGTTGATGAATTTTAGGTTTCAGAATACCTAGCCACTATTGTTTCTTATTAAAGTGGCATTGTGTGAAGCAAATTTAAGCTGCCTGGTATTTTTGTGTTCAGCGTTCAGCTGAATTTGAGCAACTTCAGAATAACCTGCCGCTGCATTTTGTGTAAGCCTCTGTCATCACTAATAATACAATATATTAAATTTATTATACATATAATTATTATATACATGTACAGTGTATATAATATACATGGAAAAAGTGTTGAAATTTTCTTCATACTCAATGCAATAATTGCCTTATGTTTCTTATAATTATTATACATATAAATAGCCCTGTTGATTCCTCCCATTTCAATTCCTTTTGCAGATTACCTTGTACAGAGACGACCAACCTCTTTTTAAGGCAGAATGCGGTATAACGCTGGGACTACTGAAGCTCATTTATTCATCAGATGATAGTTTTCACGGAATTCTACTTGGTGTAAAGGGACGCCTATTAAACGAATCAGTGCCTTGTGTAGTGACATTCGACAGCACTGCACTCACTCAGCTGGAATATGATTTGATTGTTCAAGGTAATTTTTAGGAAAGTCTTGTTTATTTTGATAATGATCCATTGTAATCAAATGTGTCTTCGTTAATAAGGAAATGACATATTGAAATGACCAAAGGAAAAAAAAATCACTTCATTCACCCTCTATATGCTGAAAACTTGCCATCTCAATATCACCGCGAATATGTCATTACTAGGTATTTCAGTCATCCAATTCAGTACGCAGGACAGTAGTCACATGAGTATAGTTTAATGGTTAAAACCCTGGCCAAACAGTGCTTGATGGTGATAATAGTTAAAATGAGCGCTATCATTTTGACCACCAACTATAAAGGACTATTATCAACTATCATGAAAAATGATCATTCTCTTTGAATTTGCTCAAAATTCTCGTGATAGTCAGTGATACCCTTTTCCATTTGACCACATCATTGCACCATAGTCAAGGATAGTTTTATGGTTAGTTGTCTCTGCCCAAAATCGATGGGTGCAGGTAAATGAAAAAGTGGCTGCTCCGTCCAGATTAAATGCTGCAGAACAAAATCGCATGCTTATTGAAAGTGATAAGGAATTCACCTTTATCACTCGGCGGCCATCTTGGAGTTCGTGGGGAATAAAGGCTTTGTCTTTGCATTGTCTTTGCCCGTCCAGCCTCACACTGAATGAGTGATATGGGCCAATTAAAATAACAAAAGTCAACTGAAACAAAGACCTCGAAAATGATGAAAATCTTGACTTTGACTTTGTAAGGAAGAAGACAGACATCAGGAAAAGAAGTGTTGCACTCAAGCTTCATCTTTCATTATATCCAACAATTCCAGGGCAACTAAACAGGCTGCGACCCTCGTTCACCTTGAAAAGTTCATACTAGTACTGTGTTTGTAACTTTTCATGATGCCATTTTCAGAGAGACTCACACAAGCATCACACGAGCTTGTGTGCACATTTTCTGGTGAACTATCGTTGACTATCATTAACTATCATGCGCTGTTTGACCAGGGCTTAAGATCCTGTGAGTTTCCCTGTGGTTCAGTTGCAGAGCGCGCATATGAGCTAGTAACCAGAAACGCATATTGTAGGTTTGACTCCTTTTCACAGACATTCAGATTTTGTTCTTAGCCTAAGGATACCCATATCATAACTGAAAAAAAATCATTATTGCAGTGTTTCATAAGGCTAAGAGTTCACCATCTCACTTGATATCAATAATTTGTAAAGAACATTGCAATCCTGTTT
>NC_090870.1:50419521-50424521 GCF_036669935.1 Montipora foliosa
CAGATTTGGTAGACAATGGTAAACTGTGATATGTTGATAAATATTGATAAAGAACAAGCTAAAATCCTGATCGAAATTGTTAAGACGCCTTTTAGTTTTGTCTCCGTAGCTGAAAAATTATTGTTTCCATCAAGTAAGTCTTTTTTTTTTCTGGATCCCCTCGCCATTCAAAACAACAATGTTGAGGGGTAACTTTGCTTTGAGTGGGAAAGGGGGAGGAGTTATTGTTGGGCCTTTGTTGTAGTTATTGTCCAAAGGGAGGAAACTTGAGAAGTCCCAAATATTTTTTTCTAGGGTCGTACATCCTGAAGCAAAACTGTTGCCATGGCAACAGCACGTTGGGTGTCATTTTATGTCTAGCATGATGTGCACTTTGTTCAAAGAACAAGAATTTATATTTCAAATATTGAGAATATTATATATATTATCTTCATATTATATATGTATATACATATTTTATTATGGTTATGGACGAAAGATTGAAGTGATTCTCGCATTTATCAGGATAATTTGAGCAATTGTCTCTTGTATCAGGAGGCTTCAACGGGATTCGAACCCCTGACCACTGCTATGCTGGTGCACTGCTCCACCAACTGAGCTATTATATGAAGCCAAGCAGTTGGTAGCAGGTCGATTTGTTGGGATCATGTGTTCCCGTGAAAGAACTGATGTAGGAAAGAAACATTTATTTGAAGTGTGGGTTCAGACGAAAGATTGAAGTGATGCTCAGAATAATTTAAGTAACTGTCACACAGAGACACCTAAAAAATCATTCAGGCGGCTTCAACCCACACTTCAGGTAAACATTTCTTCCTACATCAGTCCTTTCAAGGGAACACATGAGCTTAACAAATTATTGACCTGCTCCCAACTGTGTGGCTTCATAGCTCAGTTGGTAGAGCATTGCACCGGGCATCGCAGAGGTCATGGGTTTGAATCCCATCGAAGCCGCCTGATATAGAGCGGTTTTCAAATGAGTGTCGTAAAACCAAAACAAAGTAATTACTTTGGCCAATCAAAAAGGACGGAGACAATCCAGTAAACCAATCAAAACTCGAAGTAATTACACGTAGCGACACAAAGCGCGGGAAAATGTGCACACGCGAGCCACAATTGGTTTTGGTTTCACTTCTGATTGGTTGAAAAACTGGCGCGAGAATTTTGAACCAATCACTGAGTGAAGTAATGCAAAACCAAAGTAATTCGCTAATTACTTTCGACACTCAATTGAAACCGCTCTAAGAGACAGTTGCTCAAATTATCCTGATAAGTGCGAGCATCACTTCAATCTTTCGTCTTTAACCCGCACTTCAAATAAACATTTCGGTCCTGACTACATTTTACTAATTTTCCGACAAGGCCCCATAGAGCGGTTTTCAATTGAGTGTCGAAAGTAATTAGCGAATTGCTTTGGTTTTGGTTTCGTCTCAGTGATTGGTTCAAAGTTCTCGCTTCATTTTTTCAAGCCATCAGAAGTGAAACCAAGACCAATAGCCCTTTTCACGGTTAGTTTTTCTCATTTGCATTACAATGTAATCTAACGTGGGTGCGAGGCAATTTCGGGTTATAACTACAAAATGGCCCGAAATTGCCTCATACTTGCTACATTATATTGTAATGCAAATGAGAAATACTAACCGTAAAAAGGGCTATTGTGGCCTGCGCGTGCACATTTTCCTGCGCTTTGTGTCGGCTACGTGTAATTACTTCGAGTTTTGTTTGGTTTACTGGATTGTCTCCGTCCCTTTTGATTGGCCAAAGTAATTACTTTAGTTTTGGTTTTACGACACTCGATTGAAACTCGCTCAAAGATGTACAATTTTAGCCGTATACGTATACGGGGAGCAGAAATGGCGCAGTGGCATTCGCCTCCCACCAATGTGGCCCGGGTTCGAGTCCCAGACTCGGCGTCAAATGTGGGTTGAGTTTGTTGGTTCTCTACATTGCTCAATCTTTTTTTTAGTCAGTAGTGTTACAATGCTAAAAGAAGCCATCCCTGTGTCTAAAAACTATATTGCAATATTCCGTGTTATCTATACTTCGTCATTAACAGTTAACAACAAGATGCTTAGAATTCCACTAAAAGTCCAACATTTTGAATGAAGAACATTTCTCTTGTCTCTTTTCCCAGTTGTACCCAGTGCGACAAGAAATTCACTCATCGCTCCACTTTTAAGTTACACGTTTCGATGCACCAAGGCAACCAGCCATACAAGTGTCACGTCTGCTCAAAGTCATTTATCCAAAGCTCCAACTATCACAGGCATATTGATACACACAGGAAGAAGGAAGAGAGAGTGCAAAAATGTGAACTGTGTGGCAAGGAGCTGGTGTCTACGCGAGGAATGCGGAAGCATCGCTTGATGTGCGTGAAAAAGACCGTCGAGCGCGCGAACTCACATCTTGCAGCGCGTAAGACATCTCGGCCGAGACTGCGAGGCGAGTTTCGCTGCGAACACTGCCCGAGGGTTTTCACCTACAGTCGAAGATTAGAGGCACATGTCACCAAGAAACATCCTCCGTCATCCGAAAACAGTTCGACGAAACCGAGCGCCGTTACGAAAAGCGATCACGACTGTCGAAAGAGTCGCAAACAGAACAAACGGGGTGAGTTTCGTTGCGAACATTGCCCGAAAATTTTCGTGTACAACCGACGACTTGAGGCACATATAAAGCAGAAGCATTCTTCATCCTCCGCAGAAAGTTCAACAAAGGCGAAAACTCGTCGACAGTTTCTCAAAATTCAGTGCTCAGCTTGTGGAAGACGGTTTGGTCACAAACATCGACTACGAGAGCATCAGATTAAAGATCATCATCAGCTTGCATTTCAAGGTACGCTTTGCGAGCAGTTATGCTTAATCGGGGGGGTGGGGGTACTCCCAGAAAGAAGTGGGTGGGGGTTTGTGTGCCGCTGCCTAAAACCCTTACCTAAAATCCTTAATAGGCCATTTCCGAGTTCCTGTCTGCGTCTTCTTCAAAACGAGTGTAAGAGCGATGTTTTTATGATGGTAATTAGTTCTACTTTACATCTGAATGAAAACTAATTACCATAACAAAAACTTCGCAATTAGACTCGCTTTGAAGAGGAGGCAGACATGAACTCGGAAATGGCCCATTCACGACAGATGTCGGAGATACAAGACAGGATGCAAGATAATTCATTCGATTCGACTCAAAACAACACAAATACAGAATAAAAGCATTTCGAAAAAACAAAAATCATGTCGGACTAAAGGAAATAGAGTACAAACATTTAGACAGTGAGCAAGCTGAGATCATCCAAGTAGCAGTGGATAATCGATATCTAGTCGATAATCCCAATGGAAAAAAAATACAACATGAACATGAGAGAAAATTTCGTTCTTTAGGATAAAAATATTTCTTTGTACGCTTGGCTAGATAATCAGAGAGTGTAAGAGTTAAGCATAGAGTTCTCAAGACTGTTACGAAATAGTGAAAGAATTTGACTTAGTGACAGAGGAGGGCAGAAGAATTCCAAAGGCTGAAAGAACCCAAATAAACACGGCAACGTGGAATCTCTGGAATGTGTCAAATTGTTTAGTCATTCTTAACTGTTTATTTTTAGTTTCACAGTCGACCTCCGTTTCTGCACCAAAGTCTTTTGACGAAGCCAACAACAACTCACGTGAAGGTGGAGACTTGACGGGATATCCCGTAGGGGTAGTCCCGAGGATTTCACATCTTCATAACTCACCCGTTACCGCTCATCCCGGCAGCAAGGAGACACCAAAGAGATATCTACATCCAGATGAACGAAACAATGCGAATGCGGGGGAAACAGGCTCCGAGGCTCTTTCAGCCCTGAGGCGACTCTCTGCCAAGATTGGAATCGAAGCAGTTGTCTCCCGGCTTCAAGATAAAACTTTAAAATGAAAGGGGAGAAGCCTTAAACCCGATATGGGCATGAAACAAATAACGGGAACGAGTTTTTAAAATAATTTTAAATAATTATTGATAACAACAAATCAAGTTAGGTTACAAAGAGTTTATCTATTCTGGTCCTTCATTCTCTAATGCTACTCCGTTTGTCGCTAGGTAGCTTAATGCTGCCTTACTGATAAAACGTAAAAGCCTACGGTAGCTCACAGCTGTAAAAAACAACATTAAATTCATCATAGTAGGGTCTGATAAAGAGAGCCAATGGACGTGCAAAAAGCCGATGAGAAATTTCGCGAGGCCTGTAAGAAGTCTCGCTAAGCGTCGCAAAATACAGCAACGACGCAGCTCAATAAGATCGAACCGAAAGCATACTATGGCGTATCTGGCAGCCGCTATATGGCCCATGTAAGCCAGCTGGAATCAGCTGTATGCTGGTTTTTTGCTGAGAGAGGAAAACCGGAGAAAATATCCTCGAAGCAGGGTAGAAAACCAACACAAAGTCAACCCATTGATGGCGTCGGGTCGGGAACTCGAACTTGGGCCACATTGGTGAGAGGCGAGTGCTCTCACCACTGCGCCAACCCTGCTTGGGTGGGCAAATCTCGTTCCCAGTCTCTGTTCTTCTTTTCGTAACACATCAAAAACGACGAAGCAAATGAAAGCGTTTCTCAGTGTCAGGATACCCTACGAAGCACGGAGCCTGAGTTTTTGAACTATTCTAAATGAATTATTATGCAATGTAAATGTTTTTTTCAATGAAACGATACATATACATATTTGAATTAAGTAATATATGTGACTCTCTCCACATAATGTGCACTGTATTTTAATGGTATCCAAACGCGCGCACATTATGAGGCAGGTGACCGACTTAATGAATTATTAATGAGTTTGATAAGCATATTTGTGAGATCTAGTATAATATCCTCACTGCATACTCATTACCCCATCGCAAAAGGTTAAGTTATGGGAAGAGTTCGCGACTGCTGAGGCAATAGGCATGCAACGAGGATAAACGTAGAGTGCTGTCAACCGCCACCAGGGGTGGTGGGCGGGTCGCGAAAGTTGGCCGTCGTCCCGGAGTACGGTTAAAATGACCA
>NC_090870.1:50439521-50447021 GCF_036669935.1 Montipora foliosa
CTGATGCTGAAACTAACTTGCAATTTATAAGTTGCGATCGCAAGCTATAAGTCGCAATCGCAAGTTCTAAGTTGCGATCGCAAGTTATAAGTTGCGATCGCAAGTTATGAGTTGTCATCGCAAGTTATAAGTTCCGATTGCAAGTTATAAGTCGCGATCGCAAGTTATAAGTCACGATCGCAAGTTATAAGTCGCGATCGCAATTTACGCTATCGCAAGTTAGTAACTTGCGACAAGAAAATCGATGTGCCCCTTATGAGCCACCGTACTTATGAGACACCGTAAAATAGTGACAAGAGACAACGCAAAGATCACAATCGCCCATCTCTTGAGGTTATCCATTGTTTCTGCAAAGTCAAAAATTTACTCTCTTAGACGAAGTTATTTATCACCTGCTAATTCCATCGTTTTGAAAATAGAAGCTGCTTTATTATTCATCAGCGTCACAAATTCTTGCCGATTTTGGGGATCATTTTGTTGAAACTCAAGCACGCTTCCAACAGACCTGTTTATATTCGTGAGTTATGCACGCGCTGCGGGCCTATTGTAACCACGGACTTACACTCCTAACAACCCGAGCGAAGCCGTGTGTCCCATCGTGCATTTGAGTTTCAGTCTCGTTAAAGGTTGCAGGTTAATTTTTCTCGTTCGTCATTCCCTCCGTCCAGTTCTGCGTATTTAAGATTTCTCCCTTACGAGCTTCATCGTTAGAATTTTTTCATAGGCTATTTTGCGAAAATATACGATGGCCAATCCTAGGTTTGCTACGTAAACACAAACGCACAACTAATGTTAGCCTTAAGAGGCCGGCTGCCTTTTATCTCAACTCGAATCATTGCTTTTCGTGCACAAAGATGATTACAGAGCTAATATTAAATAACAACAGAACTCTGTTTTAGCGTAAAAAATTGTTTTCAATATCCTGAGCCTTTTTAAGCTAAAGTAATATTTAGCAAACAAAGAGTCATAGTGATACCTTGACAACATATGAGAAACCGAACTGATTGAACACATCAAAGTCGTCAATGTCAAGCTAAGAAGAGACACTTATGACGTTGTAAGGTGGCGGTGACGGTTGGCATCCAGTGAAATATTTCATTTTCAACAATGGCTTACAAAAACAGTACATGACAAAAAGACAACCAATAGTTGCTCTTTAGCGACAACGTCACATTCAAGATCAAATCACGCCATAAAGAATTATGTTATTGCCTTCATTTCGATGTAGATAGTTGTATCAGAAATCGCTTTGTTTCAGCAACATTCTAGCTCATGGTGAATTACAGAAAACAGAAAAAAATCTGACGGTACCTATAACTTTAAGAGTGTATTCAAACTACCAGGTAAGAGTTAATTGCCTTCTTGATTTTAATTGAAAGTGTGTTTTACTGATCGCGGATTAAGAATCAATATTTCATCACATTTTACTACCAACTGACAGAACTATTATCTTTATCTCATCTGGTTTGAAACTAAAATTGCAATCAGATACTGAATCGTGAGGCGTTTGGGACAAGATGCTTAATTTGTTTCGTGTGTTTTCAGTTCGGACACACGACAGTTGATAAACGAAGACTTTTCGATCGTTTTCCGAGTTGATAAACAGCCTATAAAGCTGGTACGCAATGGGTGACTCCCACGGAGACTCGGAAAAACCAGAGACGGTTTCATCGGATCATGATTTTGCCACCTGGGAGAAGGAACTTTGGCCCGAACCTCACCCCGAATGGAACATAGCATTACCAGAATTTGACTGGATGTGGTTCGCACATACCTACGGCTTTGGCGGTCTGTTTGGTCTCACAGCGCTGTACTCATTATTTTTTCTATTTTGGTTTCGCAAGATGGTTTTTGCGAAACGAAAAGTTCATTTCGTGGTTACAAACCTCGGCCTGATGTTTGCAGGAATCGGGCGATCCCTCGGGTTATTATGGGATCCTTACTTTTCAAGAGATTCTTCCTCTCCGGCTCAGAGCTTGGTGACTTTGATTTTATGGGGCACTGCTACCGCGCTCATCACCTCAGCGTTTAGCGTGATGCTTTTGATCGTCCTGGAAACCACAAAGACTAGTTTAGGGCCTCCGAAAATGCGAAATCTTCCTTTGCTAATGGCGATCACTTCTGCTAATATTGTTTATGTGGTCATGTCGGATACTGCCGTGTGGTTTTACCCACAAGCTAGGATAACAATATTTGTATGCCATGTCGTTTTTTCAATCTGGGGCTTCATTATTTCTGTAGGATATCTTGTCGCAGGGTTGAGAATATGGCGGAATCTCGAGTCTTCATTCCATTTTGGCATGGGAAATGATCCGTGTCAAGTTCGAGATACTAAAAAACTCAAGAGATTGTTTTTGTTCATGAGCGCTGCATCATTTTTTGGCTTGTTTACTTTTTCAGTTTCTCTGTATGTTAGCGTTGGCGAATTTGGAATTTTCGCGCAAGGAAATTACGCGAGACATTGGCCATGGTTCGCAATACAAACAACAATGAGAGTGTTAGAACTTATACTAACTGTTTTGATTTTTCGAATTGCTTTCTACAATACAAAAGATTGTTTTTCACAAGATGTCAAACCAGAGGCGTGGAATGTGACCGCTGAATTTACGTTGACTTTGGAATAGCTGTAGAAAATGAACTGGTTCTGCATCGATTGACGACTGGTCATTCCATAGTTTTAAATAGAAGGTTATCAAAATTCGTTATTTTAACAGCTGTCCTTCTGATCTAACAAGAAAAAGTGACTGATGAATGGCGTAAACTGGTTTGAGATATTGTTTTTCAGCCATATCTCAGTCAAGTATATTGAAGTAAAAATAGATGAGCGATACTGAAATACTCCAGTTTATCTCAATAACTAGATGGGGTGATCGAGAATGTTGCTTTTTCGGCCTTGGCTCAAAAAGATACTTAATAGAGAGGCTGAACGGCAAGAATGATCTACATAGGTCATGCGTTGAGAAAGTGTAAATTACCGCCTTTTTTGCCGGCCTTGTCGATGACAAACCATGCTGCCGGCTTGGCTTCCATGGTGTCACAAGCACTTTAGATTGGTTAACGAAACTCAAACTTTTTCTACCGATGAGAATGACATGCATTTACTCACTCCATTTTTTAAAAATTAAAAAACTGAATCAAAGAAAATTTGAACAATAATGGGCGAAGTGGATATCAATTCTGTCAATTGCAATTCGCGCACACAACGTCAGACACACGTGGCCAAATGATCACCTTGATCAGTTGTCGAAAAGACGCCTGGGGCAAAAAACCCGCCGTGAAGGGACTCGAACCTTTGACCTTCTCGGATTGCTCTGCTCTGCTCGACTATCTGGGTATGTTGCAACTGAAGAAATGAAACAATCTTCTTGACGAAAGATTAAGAAATAACTGCAATAGCCGCTTTTGCAGGAAATGAGCCCGCACTCACCTAGCCTGAATGTTTGTTTCTTGCATGCGCAAAAGGGACGTCCGATGTTAAAAAGTTCACATCAATTATCAAAATGTTACACGCTGACGAACAGCAGTATCAGTCCAAAAATGGTGGACTCTGTTCTTGCAATTCAAATTGTACTACAGTCTGGCATTCATTGGAAGTATCTTCAGTTGGTTGGTCAACGATAGTAGATCTAACAGGAGAAACACTCAGGAACCCGGATAAAATCCGTGGGTTGTTTGACAGGCGTTGTAGACGTGCAGCGCAATTATACATTAGCCTGCGTATAAACGGCGTCAGAGGTAACAGATTCGTTTCTCTGGGAAAACCGATTTAACTGCAGTGTCGATTGTCTGAAACTTTCTGTCACCTACAAACTTGGACAAAGCTGTTAAGAAAGTGACACAAAATCACCTTCATTTTCACACACCCCTACTTACACTCCCCTTCCCACTCCCCTCTCCATATCTGACTGAGCGTAAATTTCAAGCAATAGGCCATTTCCAAATTCCTGTCTGCCTCCTGTTCAAAGCGAGTCTAAGTGCGAAGTTTTTCTTCTGAAAATTAGTTTTCATTCATATGTAAAGTAGAACTAATTACCATCAAAAAACTTTGCACTTTAACTCGCTTTGAAGAGGAGGCGGATATGAACTCGGAAATGGCCTATTGTATGGCAAAATTTAAAATTCCGCTGGGCAAATTCTAGTGCACGTAGGGTCCACAAATTTTGTCAGTAAAATCCTTTGGTTAGCAACCGTGAGGCTAAAGTTAACCATTCACTAATTTTTCTACATTCATGGTGTTCTCAAGTTATTTTAACGCAGATTCCCATAGAAACGCTGTTATTTCGGACTCGTTTACCCGTCAAGATGGCTTCCAAAACCGTGATAAAGCATATTGCGAGTTTGTTTGATATCCCGCAAGAGGTGACACTGCGTTTGCCTGCATTTCCATCACTGAGGCCCCTTTGCAACAATTTCTCAAGTTGCGTGTTTCATTAACTTCGAAGACCTTTAGTCAAGAAAACTTCTTGCCTGCTTCTTTTTTTTTTATATTCTTGCGCTCATCACATCATATCATAATCACCTATTTAACTTGAACCACATATTTGAAAACTACCATCTTATTATCACATATTAATTAGTATAATTACATAGGTGATTATTGAAAATTCTCGACGCTGATTGGTTGCACTTGACGTGATTATTACGCAATACGCGGTTTTTTTCAAAATGGCCACAAGCTGTTTTGTCGAGGTGACAGGCGAAGAAATTAATTGCATATTTTTCAAATGATCACCTATGAAATAGAAGATATTACATGGTCGCGCGGAGATACGAAATTTCTCTTCAAGTGTTGAAAAATATTTCACGAGTGAGCGCAGCGAAAGAGTGAAATATTTTTCAACACGAGGACATGTAGTAGGACTACATCATGCTGTCCAATGTGTCCAATTTGGAAATAATTGCATTCAAAAAATTCCTCAGACTGTCAAAATGGACCCGGGCTACGGCCTCGTGAATTTGGCAATACGGAGGAATTTTTTTAAGCCAATTATTTCTAAATAGGCCATTTTACAGTTGTTTGCTCAACGACCTAGCCCATGAATGGCTGCGAGGCTGCCGATGACCTTGCATTGATACAGCCTCCACTGCTTTTATCATGTAAATTGTGTTGTTGTAATTCTAATTAGTTCATAATAATTAACATCACAAAAGCACGAAGCTTTGTATCCAAACAGGGTCACCGGCAGCGTCGCTCCCATTCTTAGGCCAGGTAACTTAGCTACAACTGTAAAATGGTCTATTGGACAAGCATGTAGTCTTGTTACCTATTAATTACATAACATCCAAAAACAGATGAACATGGCAAATATTTGACACTCAAATCAATCATATGCATGCAGCATCATGTGTGAAGAAACTTCAGTTTGATAGCAGTGATAATAGCTGCAACCTGATTGGCCAATACTAGGTTCTTTTATTTATCTTGACATTTGATTGGCTGATGGAAATAACATGTATCCAGATTTTTCTCAGATTGGACGGTTTGCTCATGCAAAGCTGAAGTAATCGTTCCAGCAAAAACTATCCAATTTAATATAAATTTGAAGTGTTGACAAAAATTAATAAAAAATAGATCATTTGGCAATATTGGATTTTGATGCAGCTATAATTATACTAAAACAATATTATTCACCTCGACTTCGGAGAATAATTGTTAAATATTCCATATTCATCCATCTGTCATGGTTCATGGTTCATTTATTTCACACTATTTACATAACATTAACATAGAAAGAAAAGTATAGTCACAACACATGGTTACAAGATAAAATAATTACAGTACAGGTTATAAAATGTGTGTGGTGGTCAAAGTAGCGAAGGCTTTCTAGTTGACCACCACAATCAATTTGGCTTTAGTTCACAGCAATCCACTTAGATTCCTATTCCCAATATTGTTCAACCCTGACTTAGAGTTATTCAAGGGAACCCATGGGTACCTTCCAGCATAAACTTTGAATTCCTACATACCATTATAATTATCTTTGTTACTGATGATATGAATAAGATTATAGTTGTTGTCGTTTGCTGACTCATGTCCAGTTTCTAGTGATGTTTCTTAAATATTCAATTTTCGGTAAAGTTCAAGTCATAAATGCGTGATAATAACTCAAGTTTAGGTGATGGTTGCGTAAAGAGATTCGTCGTGTCAAATACTAAATCTTTGTCACACTAAATTTACTGCAACACAAAAAATGCCACCAAATTGATTTATCATGAACAGGCACGATGTGTGAAGCAGTTAGTCTGGGATGCTACATAAGGGTAATTCATCGGTTCCTTTCTTTGGCAACATTTAGGTTATTGTTACAGGATACGGTCATTTTTTTTTTTGCTAAATGTTATTTGAAACCTAGTAAACAGTGGTAAAGAGTTAAATTTCTTTAGTCCTGAGGTAGCTAGTGTATAAATACATAAAGCAGGAAACAAAATTACCATATTTCTTCTAACAATATAGATCACTTGAATAAAATACTCAGCAGTCAGACAAAACATGTTCAACCATAATAAGATCATATTAGAGCGAGTTCGAGTCTAGGGAAAGGTTGTGATGACTAAAATTCACGGATGCCTGATGGGAGTGGGATAAGTGTCGCGAAGGAGCGAGGGGTTAGGGGTTAGTGGGACCTGTCGTCTCCATTCGTTGGTGGTGGAGCGAGGGCTGATAGCCCTGGGACTTCTGACAAGGATGTTACTGTTACTGTCAGTATGGTCGAATTACAGCATCCCTCAATTGACACATTATCCCCTGATAATGAATAATGATAACGAATTTAATTAAAACTGAATTTGGGGCAGGGACATTGCACAGAAATAAACTCCTGTCAAATTGTAGGGTTTTTTTCTCTTAGGGGAGGACAGGGAAACGCCGAGTAGAGTAGAGAATCAACAAACTCAACCCACACATGACAAGAAGTCAGGCCACATCAAATTGGTGGGAGGCAAGCGCTCTCACCCCTCCGAAATATGAGCAGTGTTTCTATGGGAATCTGTATTAAAATAACTTGAGAAAAAGAACCAGAAAATCTTTTCGTCACTTACTTATGCACTATTACCCATGGCGAGAAGAAAGCGACCTATTTGGCAGTGATAATGCAGTCATCTTACAGCTATAGTAGAAGAAAATTGAGAAATACCTGAACCTATAATGAAAGGGCTGTTGCAGAAGCTATTGTAGTTTTGAAACATACTAAGCATACATTTCACTATGACTGCATGAATGCAAGGAAATGATACGATTAGAATTACAAGATGACTCTCTCTTCAAAGTAATAATTACTAATTAAACTTAATTACATTTTATTTTTCTGGCAATATATTTATGTTTTGCAACTATTAGTCACAATATTAAGCATGCTTTATTTTTTGTCAATATATTGATTTGTCATACCAAAAAATTATTATTAAACACTAAGTATGGTATTGCTTCTATTCTTTCTGTTACATTATAGCTATATTCTTAATGTCTGGTCAGATATATATGTGTACAATTCAGGTATATAG
>NC_090870.1:50457021-50462021 GCF_036669935.1 Montipora foliosa
TGGGATTGTTAGTGATGAATAGGCCTTTCCCGATTGCGCTCGTAACATCCTAAAAAAGTGCTGGCAAAAATGGCTAAAAAGTGCTCAAAATCTCAAAATAGTGCTTAAAAAGTGCTAAAAGTTGTGAACAGTTACCTCTGAGCTTTCGTTTTACCACGGCAAAGTGTTGGTTTGGGTACTCTTTGAGACGATCCCATGTTCTCACATTGGTGGTTTTGACGCTTCCTCTTTGCTTGTTCTTCACTTTGTTGATCCGAGCCTGTAAATAAATTCAGCAGTGCTAGTGTAAAGCCTGGACATCAGATGATTTAGAAATTTGAGATGACACACAAATGATACATCACCCAATCAGAAACTTCCGTTCTCACGCTCAGAAAGGATAAGTCCACGTGCCTTTCCATGACAACGGTCTTTTATTCTTGACAACATCATTAGTTATTCAAATTTATGACCTGGAACACGATTCTGGTTAAGAGCCACACACAGTTTTTGCTTTAAAATGTTTTAGAAGACATATGTTGCTCGAAATTCGCTCGAAATGTGTAATATTGCTCAAATATTGCCCAAAGAGCGAAAAAGTGCTTAAGGGTGCAAAAAAAAAAGAAAAATAGTGCTCCAAACTCAAAAAGGTGCTCAGCGCAATCGGGAAAAGCCTAATGACTATAAAATCAACTGAAATGTCAATTGCTGGTACAAAAAAAAAAAAACCAGCATGTTAATTTTTTTTTGCTAGGCTAGGTATCGAAGATCTAGAACATTTGCGCATAGGCTGACGGAATGTTTGAACAAGAGAGAAAAACGCAGTACCTCCAGACCCCGGCGCTGGAGCGTCGTACCAAACGAGTCATCCCGGGATTTCGGCCCGTGCGATCGCTTTTGGACGCAGTTGGCCCTTCGCTGCTTTCTGCTACCGACCTTGCCTCCCGGTACGGCATCGAGGGAAAGATATGTCGGCCCCTAAACCATATGTGACAAATCCCACGCCTACTCACAGCTCCAAACCACCCTTGTCACTATAGCGTAAGAATTAGATGGCTTATATATTCAAGAGAAAAGCCATTTCATCTGTCACATTGAGTCGCAGATTACAAAGTGTGCGCATGCGCCCTCCTTTTTCCGAATAACTACTGGAGCTAATATCTTCGAGACATTACATTTACAGCTAAAATACATAGCATATACAGATACCTACTAAATACATAATATTTAAAGATATATTCATTAAAAAGAAAAGCTGCTGTACAAAATGCGGGCCTGGATTCTCTTTTAAAACCAGTCAATTCATAGGTAGCGCATTGCGCAACTTAGCTGATACGTAAGAAAAAAGTGAACTAAGACCATAACTGGTTGTTCCAGGTTTATTGAGGAACAGAATGTAATACCGTTTCTTTGACACGAGAATTACACCCGCGAAATGAAAGCACAACTTTGTCGCGAATTTTCTATGATAAAAACTTGTTCAGAAATCCAAAATCTACGTTTACAGCACACACCAGGCTACTCCTGAGTATCTGGCTAGAAACCATTTCCAGACTCCCGATTCTTATTTCATAGTTTTTTCGTAAGTGTCGGGCCACCCAGTCCTACCAGCAAAGTAACGCATGGATTGAAGGTTTTAGCTTTCAAAACTTGCCCAGATTGTGTCAGTAGGTCCTGGAATTCGTCCACAGAAAGGCCAGAGAGACAACTTCACTCGTGAACCGCCACGTTTACAACAGAGCATTTTAGGCGTCCCAGTCTGCATGAAACCATCTCTCGCCTCTGTCTGAGACAAGACCAGACTCGCACGGTTCTTACGTTACGTGTATGCCTAAAAAAATGATGAAAGAAAGTACTGTAATTAAAGAGAGTAAAGCAAATGTTAGTACTGTTGCTGAAAGTGAATTGCGTGATCATGGTGATGATCTGCAAGGTAATGTTACTGAAAATGGAAAAGTTATTGTAGTTGGGAACGACGTAAGTAATAGTTTGCAAAATGGTGTTATTGAGAATGAGAAAATTCCTGCTGATGATAATGATGCTGTAGCTGATAATGACTTTGACGTTAGTGATGATGCTAAGGGTATTACCAATAGAAAACGAAAACTCAGTACCGATAGTGATAATAATATAATGAAGGTTCCGCTGAGGTCGGTAATATTTGTAACGAGTCTGAGTCTGATCTGTCCTGTGAAGCCGGCTCTCCAACGCCCTCTCCTTCTGTGCTTGCTGGGGTTGTGGGGTTGGAGGCCGAGCCTTGCGTTTCTCCTGATGTTTCTGCTTCTGCTGAGTCCCTTGACTCCTCTCTCCTTGAGGATGGTCAGCGGACGGATTTCTCTCCCGAGTGTTTTTTTTTTGTTTTCTTCCCTTGTTCATGGTAAGGTCTCTAACTGTTAATGTTCGCAGTTTACGGGAAGCAAATAAGCGTTCATCATTCCTTCAGTGGCTGTCACAGTCTACGGTTGATTTTGTGTGCCTCCAAGAGACACATGTTCCCTCCAATGCCGAATGCACGTCTTAGTTCTCTCCTTTCGGCTTTCAGGCCGTTGCCTCGCCTGGTCAGCGCTTTCTTAACTTGTGGCTCGGTTCTTCTGTTCCGGCCCAAGTATGTCCTGCGTAAGACCCTTTCTGACTCTTCTGGCCGCTTTGTTTTAGCGGAATTCCAGCTGAATGGTGTTGTTTTTCGGGTGGTTTGTCTGTATGCACCAAACAAAAACCCGGCTCGCAATGACTTCTTTCAGTTTGTTTCAGATACTGTGGATCCCGCTATCTCCACTGTTATCTGTGGAGATTTTAATGCGGTCTTTAGTAGCTAAGGCCCTTGGATCGTCGCGGCCCTGTTTCCCTAAATCTAGCTCCCGACAGCTCCGGTTCCCTTCAGTCTCTTTTCAATGACTGTTGCATCGGGGACATTTGGCGCTACTTGCCTCCTAATGAGGCGGCTTTTACGTGGATGAGAAGTGATGGGACCCTTTCGTCTCGAATAGATTTGATCGGTTGTCCTATTCCTTGGGTCACGGTGCACTGGGTCAAGTCGTGTGAAATTTTTCCCTGTCCTTATTCGGACCACTCTGCTATTCTTCTTGTCTGTCCTATTCCTTCCCCTTTACCTCGGGGTTCTGGTCGCTGGAAGTTGAATATTTCTATCTTGAAGGAACAGGAGTTTGTTTCTTTAGTTTAGGATTTTTGGAAGTCATGGAGGCTGCGTAAGCCTTCCTCTTCCCTCCATTCTTGGTGCGACAACATGTCGACCGAGGTAAGGAACATATTAAGGGTATTGCCATTCGTTTTTGTTTGGGTAAGCAGGCTGAGCGGAAATCCTCCCGTTCCCTGAACATGGCCCTTGCTTGCCACCAGAAGTTGCATATTGATGCCGGTAAATTTCCTTTATGGAAGTTTACGAGAAGCTGCTAAAAAAGATCACTGTGCTGGACAGGGTTGAGGCTGATGGGGCCCGAATCCGTTCCAGGGTGCGCTGGGAGGAGGAGGGCGAGATGTCTTCGAAGTATTTCCTGAGTCTTGAGAAGAAGCGTGGCACCTTGCGACGTCATCTTGGTATCCCCCAACTGCTCCGTTAGAAACAGCGGCGTAATACTTGGACCAATTAGTGATCAATCAATTGTTTTTGCGAAACTCAAGATCAAGAAACAGGAGACCGTTCCTCAATACGTAACCACTCGAAGTTACAAGCACTACAACGGAAAACAATTTGCATGTGATCTTGCAAAAGAAGCAGACGCATTACTTACCACTTTTGATAAACCAGACGTCGACACCAAACTGGAAAACTTAATGGACTCTCTACAGCACACACTCGACTCACATGCCCCTCAAAATCAAATCAAGATTCGTGGCAGACCCTGTCCATTTGTCAACAAAGAAATCAAAGATATGATGAAGTTTAGACATATTCGTCTCAAAAAGTTCGTACAAACACGCGATAGGACGGATTGGCGTAATTTCAAGAAGTCTCGAGACCGGGTCAAGAAAATATTATGTGATGCCGAAAACAATTACACGTTCCATGATGTCCAAGCTAACAAAAACAGCCCCAGAACGCTGTGGAAGATAATCAACCGTGCTGTACCTTCCAAAGAAAACCAACAGTCCTCTTATACAAAAGACCTGTCAACCATCGCCAACGAATTTAACCTGTTTTTCTCGAAAATTGGCCAAAACGCCATTCCATCCTAAAGCTCGAACAAGATCTACTTAGAACAGCCCAATGTCTTTGTGAGAACCATCTACTCATCAACCCCGACAAAACTTGAATTCCTACTACTTGGAACCAGGTAGATGCTTAGCAGACTACCTGAAGATCTCAGCATGTCATTCTTAAGAGAAAAGTTGAAGCCATCAGAATCAGCTAAGGACTTGGGGGTTCTACTCGACCCTCATTTAACCTATGATCATCACATCACAAGCACATACAAGAAAGCACTGCCCTACGATTGAATGCAGCTGAATGCTGTATTTGCAAGGAAAAGGGCCATATGTCGTACGAATGTGTTCGAAAAAATAAGCAAGAATCTAATGAAGTTTCTGCAGAAGATGCGTCTGCGTCGCTTAATGAGATCGTGTCTCTTGCTGAGGCTGATCCAAAAACTAGTGAGAAGCCCGTGGATATATCGACTGGAAATGTTAATGCCGAAATGTCAATGGATGTTTAAGAGGATCAAGGTAGGAAACTTTCATGCCCACCGGAATCGGAATCGGATACCAAAATACCAAACCATCGCTCTAAATACCATCCCGTTCCAAATATCGAGATTGCCAGACAAAGAGACAAAAGCACTGCTAAAAAACAATCGGTTCTGGCCTCAACAGTGTACGCAATGAAGGTTTTCTATTTCTCTTTTCTCGTTCTGATGGCAACTTAGTGAGTTTAAATGCAAGGGGCCTTAGGTCCTCTGATAGTTGGCAGTCTGCTTTCAATATTTTTGTTTGCAAGAGACCCACTGCATGGACTGCAGATATTGAAATGCAAATTAAGCGTGATTGGGATGGTTAGATCTTTGCAA
>NC_090870.1:50467021-50474521 GCF_036669935.1 Montipora foliosa
AACGCCAGAAACATCGTAATTGGCTTTGGTTACTATTCGTGCTGCACAGAGACCGTATTCATAAAAGGCGGCCAAGAAAATATTCTTTTGTCTTCATGCTAATCATCCTGACTAGCCTCGTTACCACGGACAAAATTCAAAAGAACTTTTGCTTTAAAGTGAGGCTAGGGTAAATGATTGGCCGCCATTTATGAATAAGGTCTATGCGGCACGCATTAGAGCCCACATCTTTGCGGTACTTTGCATAACGACGACGTGAACCAACCAAATTTACGGTTTTAACGACAACGTGAAAATTTGGACCTTTTATTCTCTATTTCTTCTCTGAAACCGCTCGTACCAATTTATTTTTAAGATAATCGCCCACAATGTGCAACGTGAACGAGATGGGATAATCGCGAAAGACTTGCGATAGTGCAAAGTGACGTTTTCGTCGCCGTCGCCGTCGTAGATCTTAAAGTCCTTACTTAACGAAAAGAAAACTCGGTTTCGTAAATGGCGTCTTGCGCACTATTTGTCAAGTGAACCTAAATCTACGCGCAATTTCCACGGGAGAAAACTGGGAGAAAGCAACGATTTTACCGACGCAACAAAAACGCTGAACCACACCAAATCACTACAATTGCTTCGCAATTATTTGTTGAACGTGAAACCCAATATTCAGTACCTAAATGACTGGAAAAGCCCATGAAGGTCTTGTAAGTGTGTTGGCGGAAACTTGTTTCAAAATCAGTGCTCAATTAGTTAATCCTCTTTTGTTCCCTGCAGTTAAAGGGTCTGTGGTGTCACGGCAGTGCAGTTCACACAAAGTTAACCTAGAAATGACTTTTACGCAACACAACTCCAATCTTTGTGACAAAAACATGTCTGTCTTTGTTGATTGTTAAGTTAAAAATAATAGAGAGAAATTTTGAAAAACTGCCAGGTTGGGCTGAACAGTTTTAAAAACACCTATTGCAATCCATTGTAATAATTCTTCAATTTTGCCCATCCCTGCCTTATTCAAAGCTTCTTTCGTCTAGTGTTTCACTTAACGGTAGATATTTTTGCATTTCGCTTGATTTGGTTGCCATTTCCCAGTCGCTGAATTTGGCGAAATTTCGCCGTGACATCACAGTCCCTTTTAAGTTCGCCCTTCTTGCCTCAGCCCAACCTCCCAAGAATAGGTAATTTTAATACTAGAAAGAATGCTAAAATTGAAATCGTTTTTGGCACAAGCCGGATGCTTAGTTAAACTTTGGTCGGAGAGCACATGTGCACAGCGATTGTTTCAGTCCACGTTGATGTTAAAGATCTTTCTTTAATAATTCCACGTAGATTCTCTCGCCTCTTTTATAACATCGAAGGTAAAGACTATCGCTGTACACAGTAAAAAAATCGACTGGTTCCCAACTATTACAGAGGGCAATAAACTTTTGAGTATTCACAATATCACAATCTGTACTGCCTGGCTGCATTGAATTGTTGCCATCTTTGTTCAAGAGAATCGGGCGAACTACGACGACAAACGATGACCACGTGCTTGGAGACACTTGCTCCAATCTGAGTTGATGCCCAAAAAAGTTGTTAACCGCAATTATCCTTTTTTAAAAGAAATAAAAAGCAGAAAAAGAAATCCCGCAGGATGCAGAAGCACTTAAAACTAGCTTTAAATCTTTTCACAATCTATTTATGTTGCGAAGCTTTTCAACCTCATAGCTTAATTTTCCTTTATGTAATCAACGTCTTTTTTCAAGCGTATTATAGATATTTTTTATGACTACATTTTTTTTAATTTGACTGTTTCTACTGTTGTGATCAATATCTTCGTCATCATTGGCCGGACGAATTTATACTGGAGACGAATAACTCGACTATGACGAATTAACCGTTTAAAACCTATATTTCGTCTATAATTCGTCTACTGAAATATATATTTGGTGTTTGGACGAATTATGGACCAAAATTCGTCTTCGATTGATTCGTCTGTAAGCACGTCTGTGAGACGGGTAATTCGTCATAGACGACTTATACGTCTTCAGTATATATTCGACCATTATATCGTCTAAGAATCAGGATTATTTTGAGTCAAACCAAAGCGAATGTAGACGAAGGCACGAAGATTGCAAGTATGCACTACCGAGACTAACCGCCAAGCGTACGTACGTAAAAAAAAAAAGGAAGTCAAAGCCAGATTAAACTTGCAAGAAGTTTCTAACTTTCGCCTGCGTCTGGCCCAGACTCAACGCATCCGATCATAATGCCTAAATACAGTAACTGTCTCTACTTGAACCAATCAAGGTCATCGTCGTCGTCGTCATCGTCAAATAATGGAGGAGGAACAGCTCGGAGAGGTGAAGTATCCTAAACAAAAAACAAAAACAAAAAAGGAAAAACTCTTCTTTTCGTTCCTCTTTGTTGAAATGCGCCAGTTCTAACGAACGCGCAAACGCTTGAAAGCAAATGTACAAAGAAGGGTCCAACAGATCAAATGGGCTAACTCATTGTTGTACCCAATTCAGATCTCTCAGGGTTAAGATTCTTTGTGTATTTTATTTGCATTATAGTGTAGCCTTCCCATCTAAATGATATGAGAAAACATGGAACAGCTCCAGCTGTTGTACCACCACCCACATCTTTACCCTTCATCTGGCAAAGCAGAGTATCGAGGTTTAATTAATTAACCGGGTGCGTGCGCGTAAATTTGACAACGGACGGTTTAATCCTTGACTTTCTACGACTTTTTCAACTGCGGAAAGTCCTGCCAAGAAAGATGCCTTTTTTTATTAAGTCAATCCACGAAGTTATCCTCGCCCAGTTTCTCAAAACCAGGAAAAAAAAAAAGATGAGATTTTAACACTTTCAAACTATTTTTTCGGGTTTCGATGACCTGATGACAAAACGACTTCTAAACTTGTCTAAGAAAGTTTAGTATTGTAAAACCGATTTTGGTGATTTTACTTTTCGTTGGGACACAACAAATGCTCACTGAAGTAAAAGGGGACGATTTCAATCGTTCTTCAATTAACCGTTCCTTACTGTGGCTAGCCCCAGATCTCTTCCCCTCTCGTTCGAGAAGACTTGAAAGTCTTACCATTTGCATGGAATTACAAAAGAATCACTTCGTTTGAAGCGCTTTAAAGAGACCAAGAGTTGGTCCAACTAAGGGCACGTTCGATTGACGGTATTCCGGAATATGAATACATGGAATAGAAGTTAAACACCTTTGTTTTTACGGAGATTCACATTAAAATTGTCAAAGACCTGCTAAAATGCTATTTTACACGTATCTTTGTCATCCTTGTTGCTTCGACACAAGAAACGTACCGTTTTAAATCATCACTCCACGTATTCTTATTCGGAATAGGCTCAATCGAATGCACCCCGAGGTTAGAACCTGCGACCTTCCGCATGAAAAGTCTAAAACACTCTCGACGGAGCCAACTGGTCTGCAGTACAAAAGCATAATCTGCGGTTTAATCGTGGACAAAACGAGTGAATGACTTACCAAGTGTTCCTCTTTCTCTTTCTTTTTCGTCAATGAGCCAAACGTGGCTTCAACGTCATCATGATCATCATCTCCAAACAACCTAACAAACGGCAATAAACAATATAATCCCTGAAGATATTAGGGAGCTTAAGCACGCGCGTTTTTGAGACGCGGACGGCAACCGGAAGTGCGTTGTTTCCCCTTTAAACTTGTATCCACATAGCCACGTTTACATTGCTAAGTATCTTTTCTCCATTAGAAATGATTAGTATAAAAATCTGGGAGACGCCACTGTCCTGGCACGCGAAATGTTCTCTTCCGGTTGCCGTCCGCGTCTCAAAAACGCGCGTGCTTAAGCTCCCTATTCACACGTGACAAACTCCCAGTGCAGCACAATCGCGTGGTCATGGGTTCGAGACCCGTTCAAGTTGCTGCTTAACCACTGCGATGGTCTCCAACTTTCATGTATTTGAATTTCTGCAGTTCAAATATGCGAACATTTCATAGTTTCTGTCACTCATACTAAATTCTCTCTTGTTCATTCTGTTAGAAGAGATTTTTGACAAAGGAGCGCTACAATCTTGTTTAATCTTGTTTGCTGTAGAATTTCATTTTATGATACATGTTCAATATGCAATGCTCACAGTTAGCAAAAGCTAGTCGAGGCGAGCAGTGGTTACATGTGTATAAGAGAACAAGTAGAGAAAGCTACGGTATTCAGTTGTGTTTTACAAAAAATACATTACAGAACGAATAGGTATACAAATAACTAGTGTACAAGGTATACAATCAACGAAGAAAATATCTAAAATCAAATCAATACAAAGTGCAAATATGAAAAGCCAGAGTATTAAGATATTTTTGTTATTAAGACAGATGAATCAATATTATCATTTTCGTCTGGAAGTCTTTGGAGTAGGATATTGTCGATCTTAATTTGAAAATTGTTTTTGGATAGATGGCGAATTCCACGAGGTAAACTACCGGTATTCCAAATTTTTACACCATCAGTTCTTGAAAAAGACAATTTGTTTGTCAAGTCTTGAGGGTTTAACAAAATAGTCACCTCTTGAAGATGGCCTTGTTTTATATGAATGAGCCACGCATCTTCCTCTAGTTCCTTCCATAAATTCTAATTCTTCTTCTGTGTACTGCTTGATATCAAGAACACAAACGACCCGGGGGAATAAGATAACACTACCAGATTGTGCCGTTACTTACGATTTTAGTTTATCTTCGCTTGTGTCTGTGGTCTTGGACGAGTCCATTTGCGTGCCTGCTGGAAACAACGACAACAGCACAAATGAAAACTGTTTCGTGGTGAAATTCCTTCCTCTTCGTCAAAGACAAAAGTCGTGCCAGTGTCCACGCGAAACAAAGTGAACTACAGCTGAAACAGAGGATTTGGGTTCTTTCCGCCAAAAATTGGTGTTTAAACTGAAAGCCTCGACGAATAGAACAGCATTTTCTTGGTCTACCTCCCAAGGGCGTTTTCTTATTTCCCGTTTATTAATCATTCACTTGATATCCGACCAAATGATCTCATTGGCAGAGTTAAGTCACTTGGTTTTATATTACAGAGATTTATCATCGCGTTTACGGGAAACAGCTACTGCTTGTCACAAAAGCATTAAATTTCTCCTCTTCTAACTTGCCTCGTTTCTTTGAGCAGTTGCTCTACACCTGGAGCTATCAAGAGAAGAATGAGTTAACGTCTAACAAGTTTCATTGACTTTTGGCGAAACAGAAGTTTCAGTCCGAACTTTGCCGTAAACTCAAGGGCTTCAGCATCGCTTTGACTTTAACTGCAAACTGCACATGGCAGGCTGCATGCGGCTTGTCGAGAAATGCCTGATACTTCCCTTATCCTAACTTTTCTCTCCCCTTTAATTAAAAGCTGCTGCATGGCTGTGTTAACACTGAAATTTTCTTACCTTTTACTGGTTCTTGTTTCGCTTCGAAAAAACTTTCCTCCTTTTCTTCAGTCTCAGTTGTCGGTTGAGACTCTTCACCGATTAAACCGTCAAAAGGAGACCCTTCCTCATTTTCAACTCGTAAGGACGTTGCAAATTCTGAGCTAGTTCTGTCTACTTCCGTTCTAGAATTTTCGTCGGTTACCGCAGCAGAAAGCTCCTCAAGCGAACGTACATCTATTTCATTCCCTTGCAACGGAACAGAATTTATAGTATTTCCTAAATAAGGAGAGTCTTTTTCGTCTGCACGATCTTCACTGCTCGTTTCCAAATTTACTTGACTTGATTCCTTTTCAACCAATTTAGTTTCAACATTGGCATCCGGAATGCCTTTCAGAAATTCCGCTTCTTCCGTGTCCTTTTCGGCCGACGTGTCCTCATCACTGCTCTCTCCCTTATCAACTTCTTCCAATACTTCCTTCTGAGAGTTCTCACCAAATTCTTCTTCCGCATCTTTGTTATTACCTTCTTTACCGCTGTCTCCTTCCCCTTGCGTAACTTCCTCGTGTTCCACTTTCAACTCTTCTTTTTCCTCTACCTTTTCATCTTCCTCTTTGCTCACCTCTTTCTCTTCACTCTCGACTTTTACATCTTCGTTTTCGTCTTCGTCTTCGTCTTCGTTTTCGTCATCCTCTTCCTCTTCTTCTTCCTCTTCCTCTTCCTCTTCTTCTTCGCTTTCTTCCTTTTCAGCTGGTTTCCCACTCAACAGTTTCATTGTCACTTCCTGCAATTTCATAAAGGTGCTTCAGTAAAGTTCTCAATAAAGAAGGGTCAAGCCGATGCATTAAGACTAAAACTTCAATCCTGTAAGGCTTTGCATCGCTGAACTGTGAGGCAGGTCAGTAAAAAATAAACTTGGCAATAATTCCTTAAACATTTGCCTTCGCATTCAAGGAACTCAATTTCATATGCCACGATTACTTCCCCTTGGGCCATAAAGTGACCTGCCTTGGAACATATGTTTCACGGACCAATGTTTGGCAAGATTAAAACGAAGCTTCTCCAAATTCCCGCCAAGGAAACCCTAATATGGGCAGTAAAATGTTCGGTTGCCCAATCACATCACTGCATTTCAAATGACGTCAAAGCGAAATGCCGATTGCTTTCCAGAAAGTTCCAGAGATGAAGTTGTTTGCATCCGCGTTCGCTAAGCCAATGAAAATTCGCGCTCGTTTGTTTTTGTTCGATAAGCCAATTAAATGTCTTGCATTTTTGTTTACGCTCTGTTTTTACGCTTATTTTTCAGGGTCATATGAAAGTGGCTCTATCGCAACGGTCCTTTTACATGCTACCAACCTGCTAAAAAAGACAGGGCGTAGTCTAGTACTCCCGCTCATTAATAACAATTAACTTTTTAAGCTATAATCAAATTTCTTCGAACCAGAGGAGCATCAAATTATGTCTGATTGTCAACCAGCTGGACCTTCACTGGTAAGCTTTCATTTAAAAACCAAGAAATTCTCTTTTATGCATGCAAAGGCTACAGCTCCAATTTAACAAAATTCACAAATTTGATTTCGAAGGTTACCTTGATAGTTTTCAAAACAACATTCATGATATCTGCGCCAGTGTAACTTTCACCCGCCTCAAATTCGTTTCTCAGCATGTAAAACACGGTGTTCATTATCCGCTTGACCTGCGAGATTAATCATGATCAGTAGGCGTTAGTTTACAACACAACCGCAATGATCTGATCTGATCTCCGGCTGCGTCACAGAAGTGCAGTTGATTTTGTATAGGTTTACCAATTTTTTCCCCTTCTCACTATGCAGCTCAATGTTAGCCCAGAAGTAACTTTTACAAACACAAATCAAAGCCCTTCGTAACAAATTTTCTCTCAAGCATACATAATTTAAATTAAAAAAAACAGAGATAAACTTTGAAAAACCGTAAGGCTGAACAGTTTTCAAAAACCTTAATTGCAACCATTTGAATATTAATCTTCTTCAATTTTGCCCGTCCCTGCTCTCTTTCCTTTTTTTTTTTCAAAGCCTCGTTTAATATTTTAAGTATAGTTATTTTTACATTTCGTTTGATTTGGTTGCCAGTTCCCAGTCT
>NC_090870.1:50479521-50507021 GCF_036669935.1 Montipora foliosa
TAGTTTCGCAGCAATGTTGCGAGACAAGTTGGACGTTTTTGTTGCTCGTATTACTGTAGCTTAAGGGGAAAAAGAATTGTGCTGCACGTGCGGCACATATTTTCGTACATTTCTTTGTCGTACTTTGCAAAAAAGACAACGTGAGCATGAAGCAATGAATCGTCAATTTTATATCTTTAAGTTACGCCCCAGTCATTTGAAAGCCCCGCACCCCCCCCCCCCCCCCAATTCGGGCCTTAGCGGGGGATTGCGGGGACTTTCACCTCATATACACTCCATTTTGGTTCCCTGGTAGGCGGGAAATTCGCTGGAAGTCACGGCCTTCGCATCCCGTACCGGGGGAATTAAGCGGGGCAGTCACTCCTTGGTCAGCGGTCTTCATTTTCGCGCCTCATAGTAATTTTGCACACATTACTGTCGCTTTCTTGACAAACTCGATCGTGGATTCCGGTTAATTTTTCACATTTTGCAAAGCGTATTAGCCATTACTTTAAATAATGGTCAGTATTTGGCATCACTGTCTTGCAAATATTCTTTTTTCGTTATTGCGGAACGTACATCTGGACAGGACTCATTTTCTCCTTTGATTTTATGATTTTTTATGATTTTTTATTTTTTTTTACAACTTTAAATTTCATTATTTACAAAAACAACAAAACTGAGAACTAATACAAGTACATTACCGTACTAACAAGTACATTACAATACTAACGCTATTTACATTACTAATAGTACTAAAACGTTACATACATGAGAGAAAGCACTTAACATTACCGAGTTACAGAATTACAAAGAAAGGCACTCAAATAATACCTCACTGATGACCAAACGAAGTAATTGCGACTTATCGTGACAGGCACGTAACGCAATACATTTTTGGCGGGAAAACAGCTTCCTCGCCGCCTACCTCCCCATCCATTCCAATGTTTTAACGATGAAAAAAATCAGAGCTCAATTCTTTGCAATAATTGGGTTGGAGAGGAGGTCAGATTTCCCTCTTCAAAATTCTGTTTTACTGCGTTTTTCATAATTCTGCGGAATTCATCTTAAAGCGACAACGGCCAAACGTACATCTCGGCAGGACTCATTTTCTCCTTTGATTTTATGATGACTGATCGACGATTAGCGTGCGATTAGGCCACTTCCGAGTTCATGTCCGCTTCCTCTTCAAAGTGAGTCTAAGTGCGAAGTCTTTCTTATGAAAATTAGTTTTCATTCGTATGTAAAGTAGAACTACTTACCACCACTTACTTTTGTCCCCGAGAACCGGGCACTTCACTCACTTTCACTTGCATAGAAAGTGAATGCCCCGCTAAAGCCCGAATTGAGGGGGGGGGGGGGGTTTCAAATGACTGGTGCATTAAAACTCTTCTTATAAATCCAGTTTTGGGGTGATTTGCCCGTACTGTACAACGTGAACAAGACGTGCATATTGGACGAGGTTTCGTGCAACTAGTCTCGCCATGGAGTTCGAGAAACTTATACCGTCAAAATTTGCACAGTGTAACAGCGACTAAAAACTCCCATATAATCTTCAACATCAAAATAGAATCTTCCACATCAATCCCTCGGGTTGATTCTAAAAGATTTCGATCATTACCTCTTGTTGCGACCGTAGTTCTTCCAGTTCTTCTTCGCACTTTTTCTTGTCGGCAGCGTGTTTCTTTTTCCGTTCACCGAGTACCTACACAAGAACTCCACATTTATATTCTCAACAAACTTTTACAATTAAACCCATTTCTGGCAAGAAGTCCAAAAGGATTTGGACAGTGACAGCCTTCGAAGCAAGCGTCTCCGCGACAAAAAACTGAATTCAAGGGGTTTTTGAAACGGGAAAAGAAGGACACAGTTTCTTCTCTTACCCAATTTTCGACAGCCTGAAATTTTCAAATGATCTTCAGAACTCTTTGCACGGTACCGTAACTATGCAGGCCATCGTTGCCAATAACGAACGAACAGCTTCAAAGGTATTTAGAAAAGCACGAAGATCTTTCATTACCTTGACCCAATTTCGTGTGACCAGAATATGGAAAATTCGTCAGCGCTCTTCGTTCGAAAGGGAAAGCTGGATTCACAGGATAGGAGACTTCGCTCCAGCTGGGCCGAACAGGCTTTTCTTGCGGGGGAGTGAACTTTGTTACTGCATTCCGACAATTCTCAGTTTAAAGGCCGTTTCCTTTTCAAATGAGGGGAAATATTGAACTTTTGTGATAGTATAGCTTTGTCTTTACACAAAAAGAAACCTTAGCAACTGGAACAAGTGCTAATATCTTGGTTAAAAGAAATAAGACGTTTCTCGGTCTATCCACCATCTCGAGCCCTTTCAGAAAATGTTAACTTTGAAGGCATTTAAGAAGAGATAGGAATGGAACTGAAGGCAATCCTGCATATTCCGTATTCCCTGGGAAGATGTCAGGGAGAGAAGCTTTTGCTTTTCTATCTTCTTCCCGTCTTTACTCAGGTGTGGCCCTTTTGGCCTAGGCAGAAAAAAGGGAATTTTTAGAAAAATTGCAATACCTTCTCTAAACTCTCTTTCTCATTTCGTAAATCATTCAGTTCTTCTTCCATGTGTTCTACTTTGGTTTCAAATTGTTTTCTCGTTTGTTTTTCTTCTTTTAAACTCTGTTTCAGCCTTTCACTTTGTTCAGCGCTCTCTGCAGAAACACAAGAAAAAGTTGGTCAGTCATCTTTCTAAATCCAGAGCACAGCTCTTAAATCATGCAGTTATTCATTTGTGGATGGTGTCCTGTTGGGGTTCTTGTGGACTGTGTTTTTCCGTATCAGATTAAGGTCTTCCCCAGCATCGCCTCCATTTACCAGACAGGTTACTGAGTAGACAGTGCAGAGACCAAGGTCATTTGCCAAAGAAGGCAATGTTACGTTGAAAACCGAAATGAAATAAGGTAAATAACACTGATAAGAAAAACTAAGTGCCATCGTTCAAAAGATTTTGAGCTGCAAATTTACCTTGTTCGCTTTAAAAACTTCATTGGATTCAAGTTGTGTGAGATTTTTGGCATGGCAGAAAAGAGAGTGATGTCAACTCTAGAAAACACCTTTTCCTCTCAACTGATCAGTCGCGGGGCGACATGACTACTTTTAAAGAAGCACAAAACAAGCTATATTTTCTGTATGTGAGATTTATCTCAGCAACGAATCACTATATCTTTAGCTGCAACGGTAATAGGAATCAAACCTGTGTGCGAATCTTTGGTGCGTTCAAGCTCGTTCTTAAATTTCTCCGCTTCTGATGTTACTTTACTCAACTGGCTGCTCACTTCCGCCTCTCTCTGGCGAAGAGATGTGACTTCAGTCAGTAGAGCTGCCAATTGCGTCTTCGCTGTGGTCAGCTCACCACTCATGGAGATCTTCAAAAAAAAAGAAATTAAAGTGATGAAGACATGGACTTGCATTAACGACAAGGACACAGCCACATGGAAAAGCCAAAACTAAAAAAATATATATATATTGTTGACCAATCATAACAAATGCAGAAAACCAAATAACCAATCTTACTATCGTGATTATTGAAAATTAACTGCGCTGACTGGTTGCACTTGAGGTGATCATTATGCGATAATCACCTCAGCGGTTTTTTTTCAAAATGGCCGCAAGCCGTTTTGCCGAGGTGACAGACGAAGAAATTAATTGTTTTAAAGAAAATGCTCATTTTTGAAATAAGCACCGATGTAATTATACTAAAGCAATTATTCACCTTTGGCTCGGTGAATATATTGTTAAATACTCTGAAGCGTAAATTCATCCAGCCGACACGAAGCGCGGGAAAATGATTAAAAGCAAGTTGCAATCCAGTTTTCAGTTTGCCTATCAGTTTGCCTATCACTTGGCGTTTTGATGTAAAACAAAGCAAATGCGATGCAATTTTCATTCAACATTCAACTGACAATCGCTCTACTTTTGAAATGATACGCAAATAAGATCTTTTGTTTACAAACCTTATCTTGTTCTAATGATAACACTCGTGCTTGTGATTGAGCTGTGTTCACTTGCAATGAATCGCTTCTTTGTTCCAACATTGTGTTGCTATGTTCTACAAATCTAAAAACAGAATGTCACTCATGAAACCCGCTGCACGACTTTATTTATCTCACTCTCATTCGTAATCCCTTTTTCCTCAGAGCGATTTTCAGGTGCCTTCAAAACAATTTTTGCAGTGCTACTCTAGTCACGCGCCTAATATTATACATGAAAAAAATACTCGATTCTGATTGGCTGACAGCAGTGCAGTTTAAGTGTAACACAGTGCAAAAAGTGTAATACACCAGTGTAAATTACACATCGAAATTCTGGATTATGATGGGCTAATAAACAATAGGGTTTGATCAGAACCAATCAAATCTTTTGTTTTCAAATCAAGCGCAATTTTTCCCTGATTGCGTGATACGCGTGCGTTTCTTCTGCTTAACCATCTCGAATTTTTTCATGTATATTATTAATAAGTAATCACATGATTTTTCTCGTGCTATTTGGAATAAATAAACACTTGTAAATTTGATCAAAGACTTCAAATTGCACTCGCCCTACGGGCTCGTGCAATTTTGGTCGTCTTTGAAAAAATTTACTCTTGCTTATTTATTCCAAATTGCACTCGAAATCATGTGATTACCTATACAAATCGAAGTCAAAAACATAAGCAACTGTGATTTGCTCGGACGTCTCTTCCCTCTTTTAGAACTGGCTAAATTGATTGTCAGCGTCTGACATGATCCCATAGCAAATACTCTCGTTTTGGTTCTGTGCCACTCAGTTGAAGGGAGTGGCAAACGGTTTCGCTATTCAACAAAATCGACCGGATGTTGAAAAAAAATGTTAAAGATGTTTGCCCGGGCCTTTAAAGGTAGTTATTACTAGAGTCGTTTTCAATTGAGTGTCGAAAGTAATAAGCAGTTTGCTTTGGTTTTGCATTACTTCACTCAGTGATTGGTTCAAAGTTCTCGCGCCACTTTCTCAGCCAATCAGAAGTGAAACCAAAACCAATCGTGGCTCGTGCGTGCACATTTTCCCGCGCTTTGTGTCGGCTACGTGTAATTACTTCGAGTTTTGATTGGTTTACCGGATTGTCTCCGTCCTTTCTGATTGGCTAAAGTAGTTAATTTGGTTTTGGTTTTACGACACTCAATTGAAAATCGCTCTATCTAGAAAAGTGTTTTTATTCATTTTCGTCAATAAAACTTGCACCACCTCTGACTCTTCTGCAGTAATTCTGATATCTTGTCATTGAGCACCTCAATTTTCTTTGTTTTTTCCGTGCTTTCTACTTTTAATTTCTCATTTTCCTACAAAAAAAGAAGCAGCAATATATCATAAACGCCAGAAAAAACGATATTGAAAACTGTTAACGTACGTTTGAGTCACTAATAATTGTAATATTGAAACGAGGATGTTATCATTCAACTAATTTATTCGTACATTTTCGACATTGAGACGTGATCTTCGCACTTAACTTAGCTGGACAATTTAAGCATAGTTAATAGAGTGGACTGGTTTGGAAGCTCGGCAAACATCAAAGGAGCAAACAAAGATACCACGATTTAGGTTGGAAAGTCCACGACCGCGCACAATCGTTTGTTTTGCGCTCATACACCATGCATGAATTACGTAACCAACACGTTTCTATTGGCTAGTTCCTCAGTACGGAGTAAACAACTATTGTGTTTTGTGTACGGTCAAGGCCAAAAAAGAGAACAAAAACCTACAACAAAGAAATTTGTCGGGTTTCCTAACCATTCCCCTCTATTAACTATGATTTAAGCAAAAAGCTCTTTACATGACCATGTCACGTGGCCTTGTCAATCATAAAAAGTGGTCGTGGTACAAAATAGATGCCAGAAATGAAAAGAGCGAATCGGAGATGAAATTAGTAAGCATGTCAATTTTGAGGCCACTGACGTTTAAGTGCGTGATTTTAGAGTGGTTTCAAAGTTTGAAAAATGTAAAAGAATTCTGTGCTGGACGGCAATTCTTGCCACCCAGCAGCTGTTTTCCATACAAATCTCAGCTAATGTTTTAAGCATTAAAATCACTGTAAAATCTCTCACCTAAATCTCAGAGGCAGTTCTCACGAATTTCATCACGCTCTTTCCATTTCTGGTATCTACTTTGTACCACAACCATTTTTTATGATTGACAAGGTCACGTGACATGGTCACGCAAAGGGCCTATTGTCAAACATATTTATTTCATCCAGTCCATTCACCCGAACACATGAGCCCAACAAATTGACCTGATCCCAACTGCACCGGCATCACAGAGGTCATGGGTTCCAATCACATTGAATCCGCCTGAATTTTTCAGGTGTTCAGCTAAGATTTCATCATATATATATAATGTAGTGATGCCCTGGTCTGTGTCGTGATTGGTAGTTGGAAAAGTAGTGTGATTGGTTGTGAGGATAAGGTGGTAGTAGGTTTGTAAGCTGAGAGAAAAAGTTGTCTGTAGTTCAGGTTTGTGTTCTGAATCTGTCACTTTCATGGCCAAACTCCCCCCACGAGTTTCCCAAATGGTTCAGTACATGGTAGAACATCCGAACCAGTAATCGGAAGTTCGCTGGATGCACTCCTGCAAAGGAACACTCGGGTTTTTTGTGAGCATAAAGTCAACTTCGATAAAAAAGATACATTTCTTAACCTCTTACTCATTCTGGACGGAGGCGTCCATCGTTTCCAAAAATGATTGCTAGCTATATAACAAGCAGAATGGCTAAACTCCCTGGGAAATATTATTCTTTGATTGCACTCACGTGATAAGTCGGCCACGTTGGTGCCAAAACAATAGAAAAATGTAGCTCAAGGATTTGCATAATAAATGGAATCAAATTCCCAAGACTTTTTTCTTCATTGTTCTTTCCACCAACATGGCCGCCGTGACGTCAGGTGCAATCGAAGAAACCCACATTAATCCTGAAATGCCGCTGAGAGAAGTTGTTGATAAAATTAATGTAATCCACTTCAAAATTTGGTACCTGCACAATTCTTGTGATGTTGTGAACCAAAATTGAAGCTTCCATAACAGCTTGAGGATTACCATATGCACTGACTCCCATTTGATTGGCAGGAGAAAGTTGGTTAGCGACCTGGACTGACGACTGATGCTGACGATCGACCTACATTGAAAAATCACATTAATACCAGGTAAAGGAAATTTCGAAGTACATGCAGCTATTCCTGTGTACCCCATGAACGTTCAAGATAAAGGAGACTAAGAGCGTATTGAGGCAACATTTCCCTCCAGCACAGATTTCTGGGAAACTGCCTCCGCTGTCATTCCTCCTCGTCCAAATTGCAGTTTTTTTTCAGGGCGAAGAGAAAACTTCATCACACCTCCTTTAAGAAGGCATCAACGGAGAAGAAACTGACCGTCCCCGTTATCATCCCTCGAGACACATACAACGTACTTGTCGTCATGGTGAACAAGAACGTTTGGAAACAATAGTTATTTACTTAAGAAATGTATCTGCGATTGACAGAGCGAAGGGTTGAAAAAATACTGATTTTTGGTCAGGAACGTATTTGAGAGAGAACGTCAGGATGTCCAAAAGTTATCTTGGAGGGTCATTAAAGCGCATTAATCTTCGAAAACATTTTCATTTGTACATTTATCACAAGTTGCTCTCACCTTGTTAGAAAGCTCGTCAATCTTGTCTGACAACTTAGCTATGGACATGCGTATCTCTCCCTGCTGTTGACGAGTTTCTGCCATAAGCACCGGGACCATGGCATCATTGGCTGAGGGCTGAGGCTGAGGAGGAGGAGGAGGAGGGGGTGGTGGTACTGAATACGGTGGCGCAGTTATTATCTGTGGCTGAGGTGCCATCATGGGATAACCCATACTGCTGGTTGGTGGCTGACCAAGGCAAGAAAGCAGATATTAAAGGGGCTGTGTCAAGAAACAGTACAATAGGAACAAAGTTCCCTTGACTGTATTCCAGAATAGGAATACATGGAATGGAACTGTATTATAAATGCTTTGTTTTTACAGAGATTCACATTAAAATTGTCAAACACCTGCTAAAATGCTATCTTAAACATATCTTTATTATCCTTGTTGCTTCAAAACACCAAAAATATTGTTTTAAAGCATCACTCCACATATTCTTTCTCCGGAATAGGGTCAATTGAACACACCCTTGGCCAACCTTTAGTCACTGGGAACTGGATCGCAGACCAAATCAAGAAATACATTTGTAACTAATTAAAACAATTAAGGATGGTTGAAATAAACAGCGAATACAGAGATGCCCAAAATTGGAGAAGATTAAAATGGGTTGCAACTGGGGTTTTTTAAAACTGCCCAATTAGCACTAACCATGGCTACCCCTAAGTTTTGGCTACAAAATAACTTAGGATTACAGCTGATTGGGCTTTAATCAACTCCACCATATGCCATAAAAAATTATTGATATAGTGGATCAATGAGTATCGGTATTCTACAACTACCGGTACTTTTGCTAGAAAAGTACTGAGAAATCATGGCTTTTATAAGCCTGAATAAAAAGATATATTACGCTGTTGCATGTCACAATTCAAAAAACTCACTTGATATAGTGCAACCTGTTGCTGTGGAGTGAAGGCTGGCTGAATAACTGGTTGTGGGTTCATAACATGCTGAGGACTAATCATTGGCTGGTGATTCATAATAGGTTGCATGCCAGGTGTGGGATTGTGTAACGTCTGTTGAACTTCAGGATGTACTTGGACTGGTCTTGGGGGTGGCTGGGGCTTAACTCGAGGGCTGGGGTGTGGGTTGGAGCTGATGTCCGGAGGACTTTCTGTGCTGGTTCCTGACCTGGTATCTTGCACAACAGGCTGTGGGCTGGGTGGCACTTCCTATTGGATTTATCAATAATGTCAGTTCAAGAGATTCCACTCATCCCAAGAAAGGGACTTACATGTAAAAACCTTCTCCCATTGATCCTCCACCAAATGAGGGGAGGCAACAGTTGGGGCATTTGCCTTCAGTTGAGAATTCAAGACCCGTTCTGACCACTCCTTTGCACCTGCAAATAGCCAACTGGTTTGCCTCCAGCCAGTTGGAATTATTAACAGCTGTAGTTGCTGTTCTGTTATGTTGTTTTGTTGATCATCAATTTGCCCCAAAAAGCCCCTAAGGGAAGTAGTCAACTACCTACTGTACATGTACATAACTTTGTATGTATGTATGTATGTATGTATGTATGTATGTATTGATAATGTCAATTCAATAATTACGATAAATTCGCCTATAAACTTAAGCTCAGAAGTTCCTGCTCTCCCTTGAGATTTCCACTTTCCTTAGTACAGGCATCAACATCTTTTGGAACAATGCTACATGTATACAGAGCAACAATTTGTTTTCAAAGTTAATATTTCCTTCTGGACAACCATTTCCCTCTTATTAAAGGCCTGGCCAGTAACCTTCAACACCGAATGAGCTCACACAATGGTCAAGGGTTTTCTTCCCAATCTCGTTTTTGTCTATTGTTTTTCAACAATAATAGGAATATCATGAACATACATGTACATTTAATAAAAGAAATCTGCATTAACAGATTTCTTTCAATAGCATCATCGATAATAATCATCATGTTTTTGTCTTTTCTCTTCGATCACATGACTAACACTACATGTATGCTCCTCTTGCTAAACCCTACAAGATAATATTCAACTATGTCAACCACTGTCATACACTATTCACCTGGTCAGCTTCAACAAAGTCATCATTTTCAGGCTCTGCCACAACTGCTCCTGGAAGTGATAATGGATTTTTTCCCATTTTGGACATCCTTGCAAGCAAACGAGCCTTGTCCGTTCCTTTCTCTGGTGACTGAATAAGTTAAAAAAAAAAACAGACAATGATCCGCAAGTTTGATACTAAGTCTCTAAATCAATTTGAAGAACACATGGATAAAATGTGGTCGCCTTGGCATAATCTTCTGAATGGACTACTGATCGATGAAACCACATCACAGCAAAACAGACAGTAGTCCAATTGAAGGAGTTCAAAGTCGTGAAACTGGTAAACCAAAACCAATGTATTCTCACCTGGGACAACTGTTCTGTAATGGAAGCTGTCCTGCCTTTGATACCACTATCTCCTGTAGCACTACACAAACACACATTCCAGTAAGGGTAAATGAAACAAGAGGCTATGTGCAGCCTTCACTTTGTTCAAAGGATTTTTAGCCAATTTCCTTATGCATGCACAGGAAAATTGTGACCCAAAAAAGAGTAAGAGCCAAATCCTATACTGTAATAATTCTGAATTGTGTGAAAGACAGCTACATGTAGACTAAAAATGGAAGGACAGGGCTCAAGTGGAATTGTCAAAACTCACTGGAGTGCCTTCCTAAAACAGAACAATTTTTACACCTTGTGCATGAAATCAGAGATCTATCCTACCTTGCTAAAGTAATCCATCACTACCCCCACCCCCCCTCCTCTCCCCAAACATTGTCCTTGGAACTGTGTGAACCATGGGGCAAAAAGGAAGGGGCGATGACTGATTGGGGTTGAATCATAGTAATAATATCAGTGGTGTAATTGGCCCACTATTGACAATTAAACTAATGACATTACTTGTAATTTCCTTGTTTTTTGCTAATGAATGCTTCAAATTATATGGCAAGCAGTAACTCTTTTGCTCTAAATCTTTTAAACAAACACAAAAGTACTGTACCATACAGTGAGCTACATATAAGTGGTGACTGAAGTTGCAAATGGCCGGTACTGAGGGCACAAGCATTCATCATTTTCAACAATTTAGAGCAAAGAAAAGACTGCTTGCAGTTTACATGTAGCTTCATGTTAATGGTGCTAAACATTTTTTTGTGACATTACATTTTACCTATACATACACATACACAAAACAGCAGGCCCTGGCTGTTCAAAAGGCGGATAACTCTATGCAGCGGATAAACACTGTTAAGTTATCCAGTGGATAATGGTTTATCTAGTGGATAGTGCTATCGGACACCCTTCATACAACAGGAGCCAGAATGCTAAACAGCGATGTTGTCTTATTGTTACCTCAGTTGTGAGACTGAATCCGTGGACCGTTTCCTTGTTCCAGATGGTTCAGACAAGATGTCAGGAAGTTGATCAGAGCTCTGGGGATTAACCGCTTCCTGAATAGTTACTGGTGATTCAGTTGACTCTCTGCTGGACTTAATCTGAAGCAAAAATACCCCTTTTTCAGTTTTAAGCACACCTGCCCATAACTTAAGACACACCCCAACTAAGCAACTTGACCGAGTCAAGTCTTTCAGACTACTAGTAAAATTGAAATGAAAATACTAGGATAATGATGTGATGCTAACTTTTTAAGGAAAAGACATGTAATGTATTTCTCAAGTTTATTTCAATCCCAAATAATAATAATAATAATAATAATATTTAATTAATAATACCGGTAATAAGAGGAAGAAGAAGAAGAAGAAGAATGTGAGAGAGAAGGAAGAATAAAAGATGGCAAAATATCAAGACCTGACAAGAGAGGTGGGGAAAATGTGGAAGGTTAAAGTAAAGGTACATGTATTGGGGCATTGGGGACTGTTCCAAGGAGATTGGAGAGCTTCCTCGGTTGCATGGGCATCAGTACACCTGTGGAGCTAACACTAAATACCATGCTTTTGGGTACATGTACTGCAACAATTCTAAGAAAAGTGGTGGAATGATGTGAGTTCTTAAAAGGAAGAAGGGAAAAAGAAAGCTGTGAAACTGTGGGTGACCTTACATGTAGGCAACCAGTTGAGGCTTGGCACCCATCAAGAGAACCTGGCTGTTAAGAACAGTGATCGGTGTGGCAATGAAGAATAATAATGATGACTTTATTTAACAAGGCTAACATATTTACTGGTGACCCAGTACAGTGTAGTTTTCAATAATTTATGTCCCTCAATCTGATCGAATTGAGATTTAGAAATGTTGGTTTTCGAGAGGGAGAAAACTGGAGAACCCGGAGAGAAACCTCTTGAAGCAGAGTAAAAAACCAACAACAAACTTTACCCACATTCAGAATAGAACTCGCTCCACACTGTTGGGAGGCAGAGTGCAATCACCACAGTGACTACACCATCCCAGCTCCCCAAATAAATTAGCTCAGCTTTAAACTCTCCATTGAGTACGACATTTCAAACCTTTGAGCAAAAAGGGTTAAGTCATTCATCAGAATACAGGGACCTTAATCAACAGCTACAAGAGTGTTGTCTCAAAATTTTATTTTCCATTACTGCAATAAATTTGTGATTACTCTAAGTCACTCAAAATGGAAAACGAGTGTCAATGTTTCAGAGGTAACAAGCGTGAGAACGGTGAGGATATTAATTTTTAGAAGAGAAATTGAAAATTTATCGTTGTCAGAGTGAGAACGGCATAGAAATGTACACAAATGGGAAACGCACATGCACAGCTATTGTTTTGTGGCGTTCTTGTAGCCAACATCGTCGTCCTTGCTTACGCTTCCTAATGTACGTACCCTAAGAACTTCCACTTCAAATAGCAGCGACGAGTTAGGAGGAACTCTACCACTCACACCCTGTCAAATGAGAAAAAACAAATTACACATAAAGCCAAAAAGATATAATTTAAGGTGACTTCTACATAAAATATTACATATCCGTGACTCTAAATCAATGTGTATGCAGAATTGGAATAATGCAAAATATAGAATCTACAAATTAATTTTCTGAAAAAATTGGGGTTTGCTTAAAATCACAAAATTTCCCAGAGATGCTGTTTTGGTCATGATTGTGTAAATTTAGTTTAAAGAAAATATTAGGTCACGGTATTTTAAAATGTCAAAAATATATAAAATTAATACAGTAAATAATAATTACTGTTCTCACCTTTTCACCATAGGCCAAAGGTGACGGAATAGCAATCAGCCTCTTGCTACCTTTCTTCATTCCAATGACACCCTGCTCCCATCCCTAAAATAATTTTTAAATAGGTAATAATTGACTTTATGTTCACCACAAGTGACATGCATGTACAGTGTACATATGCCAGGAGTGTTAAAATGTATTGCAAGTGAAAACATATCAAGGGCCATCAAACACTACTCTAGATGAAGCCCATATATGCATATACTGTAGCTGGGTGCTTGCAAAAACTGGGAACCAAGGCACTGACTCTGGCGCACAAAATACAGTACCGCTCGAAACTATTTGTGCATTTGCTGCGGTTCTGACTAGGTGAAACCGCAGGTTCAATCCCCAGTTTGACCGAGGTAAAACCTCGTCTACGGTAACCGAAAGCCGAGGTTTTACCTAGATTTTTTCCGGTTGATTTACGCCGCGGTTAAGAGAGGACGCAGTATGCTAAAGAAATCTGCATATTTTTGCGGATCAATCGCAGCGATAATTAGTATGCGTATTTGCCGTATTTACAATCTGCGAAGTTTGGCACATTCGATTATAATAAAGTCGCATTCATAAAGCGTTGATCGTTTTTCTTTTTCCAGCAAACGACAAGATTTCTAAAAGTTGTTCGAAATCTGTTTAATACAGATGTTATAAAGATCAGCAGAAATTCTATCAAGAAATTTACACGTGTTTGGGAGAACTCGTCTATCGTGTGATCGTTGAAGCATTAATTTAAGTTAATCATAACAATTCAGAGGAATGAATATTTCTGAATTTCAAGCTCAAATGCTGAATTACCTGCCACTTAATATTTTGAATCAGAAATGATCGTAATTAACGCGCGACAAGGAGTGGTCAGGAGTTGCGTAAGAAACTTCGGGAATACAGTTAGGGTTCTTCGCTGGTGTAATCTTTAAGTCATTACATGTTGTAGTAAGGTTTTAGTTCAAAGTTAGAGCTTTTCAACAACTATCCCGTAAACATTTCTATTTGGACCGGACGCAAAATTTGAAGCGCTTTTTATTCTAAATATACATATTTCCTGTCGGACCAGTTGCACTGGCGGCGACTTAAGTTACGCATAATCCACACAGTTTTTTAAAAAGAAATGTCCTTTTACCCCTTTCGAAGAACTGTTCATCATGATAGCGGAAAACTTACAAGTTATTAAACATAAAGATGTAAGAATTAGGCATCATGAAAGGTTATCAACATTCTCTGTTCTCTGCTGTCACGGCACAAATGAGATTATCATATTTAACAGTGCGTTGCGTTGCGTCGGTGCTGTGAAAAACAGCTTGAATATTCATTCTTTACCTTGGGGAGCTAGGTGTGATAATATTAAACAATGCTTTGCAAAGTACCATTGTTTTCTTGCGGCACATTACCGCAATTAAGTCGGCCGCGGTATTCGGTTGCTTTCGTCTTTGCCTCGGTTGCGGTTTTCGTCCAACCTAGGTGATTTCGCGGTAAACACTATCGGCAAAGACGAGGTAATAACGGATGCAAATGCACTCATAGTTTCGAGCGGCACTGTACTTCGCCATGCCACCTGCAACTAATATCTCTACTTTGTAATCAAGCTTTTTACTGCACTGCATTAGAAGTCTAGATTCCTGAACACTTAATTACCAACCACTGCTAGAACACTGGAACTTACTATGCATGCAGGCAGTACACTGCCGTTTACAGTATAAATCTCTATTATGTCTTATTCTGTGATGCCATCACCTTGATTACTTTGCCTTTTCCTGTTTTGAATTTAAATGTTTTATCAGTCTCAACATTGCCATCAAAAACCTAAAATTTATAAACAAATAACAAAACAACAATCAAGAGTAATTTACATGTAAAGAATGCAACATTATTCTACTATTTCCTCATAGAATCATTTGACTTACACTTCCAAAATTATTATTTTTCCACAACCATCCTGTGTACTTGACTTCCAATGCATCCCCTAACTCAATGGCCTGAAGCAATATATAACATCAAAACGACAGATTTTCAAAAAAATCAAAACCAATGTAAAACTGATAGGACTCCTATTTAAAATCAAATGAATGAAACCAGGAAATATGTACACTGTAATATGATTGGGAAGAACATTTTAAACTACCAGTTAAAAGACAATAATTACCAGCCCTTCACCAGGAACAAGATCTTGAGTACAAAGGGTTGTTGAAGATGAGTTGAACTTTGATAAACCGACCTGAGAAATAAATCAATAATAACAATCATAATCAACAATCCCAATTATTTTAGCCAGCCTATACAAAGTATACATGTAGGTAGTAAAAGGGTATAATTATGTTGTGGTTCAAAATTTTTCCAGTTTTCAAATTAATTTTTTAAAACCAGTTCAATTTTGATTTTCCTTTGTTTCCGATTATAATAATGACTAACAGACAAAGAAATAACAAAATTGAACTGGTTTGAAAAGTTTTAAACCAAGAAAAAAATTGAACACAACATATAGAACAAGACTATAAATCTGACACTAATGACATTACTGGACTTGAAGGTTTCTACCCTATCCAAGCTGGATATTGATCACCCTGCGAGCAGAGCCTCCTTTTGTCTTTTTCTTTACTGAGGAGGAGAAAAGTAGGCTCTGCCCGAATCGTGTCAACTCTTTGAAGCCGCCGCAGCCCGAACTTCTGGACTAGTCAATCTTGTTTTCTCTCGTCAAACCGGTTTTTCCAGTGCGAGCGTCCGTTTAGTGACAAAACCGATGGTTATAATTGAGCCCGCTGTACCATGAAAAACCAAGATGGCGGCGAGATCTGGCATATTAGGCTTGGGTTCGAGACTGTATCCTGGCAACATGCAGCGCATATTCAATAAAGATCTTACTCGATTCAAGCAGAGCCTTTCTCGAGAACGCCAAAATCGAGCAAGCAAAAGAAAGGCTCTGCTAGCAGGGTGGATATTGATATGCAATCTGTGAAAAATAATGTTGCCCTTAATATTAAACGGGATGTTGAGAATCTAATGACAAAAGTTAAAATTTGGCAGCTAACTATCTGTCATGGGAAACTACTGTAATTGTTTGGCAACGGATGAAATGGCAGGATGAAATGCCCTAGACAGGAAGTTCACCTGCATGACCTCTGTAACACCAGTCAGATGCGCTACCCATTGAGCTTGAAGGGCTTGAAATTAACGAAAAAATCCAGTGCAATTTTGCAACAAGATAAGAAAATTTAGTTGCAATTTCCCACATTTAAGTCGCAAAATTGTCACACTGCATGATAGTGTGTTATAAGCGATGTAGCAAAACAAAATGTGAGCCCACAATACTTGTGGAGAAACCACCGAAAATGGCAAATAATATCAAAGGAATGGAGTTGTGCACGTAAAATCACAGCGAAATCACGCTACAATTAATTATACCTTCAGATTGAAAGAAAATTCACAGAGAGAATTTACAAAATAATTTTGTCATTTCTGTACTTATTTTAGCAAAAGTAGCAGCAAAGTGGAAAATGCTAACCCTTTTGTTTTGAAAGAACGAAGGTGTATTGTAATGTCAAGTCCTGTAGGTTGTTCATCTAGGTCATGAATGGACAAGGTGTCCTATTGGTCTGTGGGCTCTACAGAGGGCTCTATGTAGGTTCGAATCCTGCCTATGTACAGAGTACAACTCTGAATTTTCATTTGTCTCTTCACCCGTTGCCAAGCAACTACAGTAGTTTCCATTCCTTACGATGGGCACCTAATAATTTACACCCTAACCATCAGTTACATTTGGAAAACTTGTAGGTGCATGACTTTGTAGAGCTAGCAGACCAGCAGGACACATCGTCCAGTCAGGATCTACTAGATAAACCACCTAGCTTCCCAGAAGTTCTTGTAGCTCAGTGGGTATAGCATCCTACCAGTCTTACAGAGGGCATGAGTTTTAAATCCAACCTACAATGTAGGACTCTGATTTTCCAGTTGCCCTTTTGCCCATTGCCTAGCAACTAGTTTCCCACCATTTGCACAGGGGCATTACCACCTTAAATATCTCCTGTAAGTGTATTATAATAGTGGCATTCCTTTTGATAACTATTTGTTACTGTAATCTACAAGAGAAAAGTCAAGTTAATATGATTTGTCAAAACAGCCCAATTTTGGACACAAAGCCAAGGATTGCAAGACTACATGTATTTCTCTACGAAAAACAATCTTTTCATACCTGTTTAGCAAAATTTGTTATACTCTTGTCTGAGTCAAAGCAAAGAGACCATGTTTGTCTCTGATCATCATAAAAACTTGCATAATTACTTCCTTGAACCTGTGAACAAAAAAATCAAAATATTAATGATTATTAATTTGTTTATAAACCCTTTAAATTAAGCACCAAATCCAAATGACATATCCAGTCAAAAAGCAAAATGGTAACTCACTGTAAATGAGAAATTTCCATTAATTTTCCCTGTTGTGACTTGTTGTTGCTTTGATGCATAGATGAGTATTCTGTACTATAACAAAAATTTCAAAAAAATTACAAAGTATCATTTTATTTGAAATTGTGACTAACAACAAATATTTTAAAAGGTCTACACCAGGGGACCTGGTTAAAGCAAAAAACTTCTGTTCAAATGGATCAGAAAAACAGTTAGAACTGTCTCACATTTGATAAAATATTATTTCAAATGTATGTACAAAACTAGTCTAAGAATAAATGACTCAAAACCTTACATCATTAGCAGCATGATTTGCCAATATGGCTGCTCCAAGCTTTCCTTGGCTGGCATACTGACCGTTAACACTGGAAAAAGGAAAAACAATAGGATAGTTACCTTTTAACACAAATAAGGTGGAGAAGTGTTGCACATGTAGCTTTTGTTAACCCTTATAGTGGATGCTAAATTAGATTTTACTCTGTCTGATGTCAGATGATTCCATTAAATACATGTAGAATCACTTGGCATCAGACTGATGGGTTAACCAGTCAAAGACCTGACTCCTGTGCCAGACTTTACTCGTCAAATGGAGAAGCCCTGGGAGTCAATAGGTTAACCTTAAAGTGCCTATGAAGTAAAAAATATATTTGCTCATTTTAAAGACTTTTCAGAATGATGAAGTTGGAACCTTCTTTCATTCCAGAGATATTCAAGTTTTTCATAAACAATTGATGACATCATTAACACTGCAACTGACTGCAATGAATCACAAACTTGAGAATATCTCAGAAAACAGTGGAGTAATGATATTCAAACTTGGCACCAGTAATGTGACACCCATTGAGATGTTCCCATGGCAACACTCTCATTTCCAGTTCCTCTCTTCAATGAACCAAATATTTTGAACTGTCAGATACATGTAAGTACAGGCAGATGGACAGATTTAAAATGTATGTGCTACTGCCCATAATGCTTTACATCTCTGAATAAGCTTACCAAGAGTGAACATGTCTTATTACGACAATAAACGACAAAATCAATCCTGTGTTAAATACACCCAGCAGCAAAAAATGGTTGCCATGGAAACAGCACAGAGAGTCTCATTTTGTGCCTTACTTGATGTAGGTTACTGCTGCCAAGTTTGAACGGCACCCATCCAATATTTTTGGAGATATTCTCAATTTTGTGATTCATTAAAGTTATTTTACAATGTTTGTGATGTCATCAATTCTTTAACAAAGACTTGAATATCTCTGGAAAAAAAGAAGGTATTCGAAAAAAGAAAACACCCATTGGATGGGTGCCGTTCAAACTTGGCAGATGATCTTACACTACAACTGGGGGTTATCCTAGTGCGGCGGGTCTACAACACAGGTCACATTCCACAGTTTACTTGTTGCAGGTCATTGTTTTACATTTTGGAAAGTAACCAAAATCCTCAATTTGGCTAACCCTAGGCCTAAGGTTGGTTTTTAGGCCTAGGGTTAACCAATTTGAGGGTTTGGGGTTACTTTCCAAAAGGTAAAACAATGACCTGCAATGAGTGACCTGTGGAATGTGACCTGTGTTTTAGATCTGCCGATCCTAGCGGGCCTGATTGGTCAAAGGATTAATCAACAAATTCAGAATAAACAAAAGTTTGGTTTTATCAAGTGAGTTGATAAAGGGTCAAATTGCAGCCATGAAAAGATGAAATGGCTGATGTTTCAACTGTTAGCCCTGTGTAAAGAGCAAAGTACATAACACCAAATGTTCATGTTTTACTCCCCCACCAGCACAGGCCCACAACTTCTTTAGAAACTAATTCTGCCACTCAAAATAATAATCAAATATGAAATTCGACTTACTATTTATAAGCATGGACTGCTGTCGCACACAATAAAGTTGTTTCCCCACCACCACTTTGAGATTGTCCAGCTGATAAATTAGACAAATTTAAAACTGTTAGTAGAACATTTATTTATTTATTTATTTATTTATTTATTTACTTTATATTATATATTTTTTAACATAACAAAATCCATTGGCATTGCAAATTTGTGATAGGGCTCTAAGTTACCATTACATTTTTTGGTTAGTTGTCACAAAAATAATTTATACCGGTGTTTATTACACATAACATGAGAATTTCATTCCATAAAGCTCATTTGTAGAAATCTACCGGTAAATGCTTTATTTTCACATGTGAAAAAAGCCTAAGTACACAGCCAAACAGAGTGGCGTACAGCTCTTTCACATGTTGAAGTACAACCAATCAACGAGAGCGTAAAGGCCTTTCCAAGCCACTCGTGCATCTCGTGCATCTCATGCAAATCGTACTTTGTTATTGAACCAGATAGTGACTAAATGAGACTTTATCCTATTTATTGATATCGTACTTAGATTTAAAAAAAAGGTTTTGTAAGTGCATTTTTCCATTCAGCACTTTATTTCCTTGATGTACATGTACTGCGATACAAAGTCATGTTAAAGAGCCCAGATACCTAAGGCTGAGGTTGTATGATAAATATGATTCATACCTACCATGTACATTACCGTTACAAAAGCTAAGCATGTGGTTATTGTGTGAAAATGCTCCATGTCAATGCGACTTAAAAGTTGATAAGAAACCAGTCTAGAACAGGTGAATGTCTGGCTGATAGACAAGTTTACACACTAAGATTGGTAGTTTCTTTGTTTTCTTTATTTGTACCAAATACCACCGCAGTTTTTCAGTCTACCATTTGCCACTTGTCATAACCAAAGTCCTAAAGCTATTTAATGTGTTTACTACCAACTGCATCTGGTTATCTGTCCAGTGTACTGTCACGCATGGTACATAATTATAAGTTTCTAAGTCGACAACTTTGTACTTACAGCTGTACATACACAAAAATAATAATAAGCACATCTGCAGTGATTGGCTATGGCCTTTGCAGATTATACAATTAGAAAGAGAATTAAGTAGCTCTTGATGCGACGTCTTTACAGAACCCACCGTTGGTAAGTCACCACAAAGATCCGTAAATGGTACAACTAAGGATGACTTAATTCTATTAAAGTTAATCACGGTTTTCTTTGATACTCGTGATTGATCAGAGAATAAGCTTAGGTTTACAAGACTTCTTCTAAGTTATATTTCATGAGCCTTAGTATTGCGTGTGACTTATTAAGCAACCAGGTACACCCCTCAAGTATCATTGACGCAAAATCTCATGAAGTTGATCCCGTTTTAGCCCATTTACTCATACCTGGTTTCTCTTTCTTCGGCTGTTTTGGCGGTGTGTAAGTCAAAGATTCGTTTCCACCAGAGAATGACGCTTTATCTTGACCAAACAGGGAGGCCAATTTGGAAGAACTGTTCGAGAGAGATAGAACGCTGTCACGCGCGTTCTGCGTACCGCCATCTTGTTGATCTGAACGCAATACAAAGCAAGAATAGACGATGAATTAAAAAGCTTACCTTCGAGTCGGTGGAGACATGAAGTCTCCATCATCGTCGTCAAGAGGAGATGAAAACATGGCAAAATAGGTGATCTCACAAAAGATCAAACGGCAAAGAATCTGTTTTCCGGTGCCACTCGTGATTAGAAAATGAAATCTCCATTTACTTCCTCTTTGGAAGCTGGGCTCTAACGCAGAATCCGCTGGTCAATGAAAGAAGCGTACAAATCTCAAAGTACACGTTTTACTTTTGCCGCTGGCGTCGACCTCGGCGTCAGTATTTAAAAATGTATTTTTTTTTTCCCGTTTCTCAGCTGTCCGGTATCCTAAATTCTTGAATCTGATTGGCTAATCGCGCACGCTCCAGCGGTCCAGATTTCCCTATCCGGACCCCGAGTTCCGACCGCTCCGAAATTGCCAACTTTAGCAACTTTTCAAGATTGTTGTAACAGCGTAAAAGTGTCGTAAACAACGTAAAATGTAAATGTGAATGTGTGAATAAAATGTGAATATGTGTTGCTTTGATTTAATCTCGTACCCAGATCTCACTCTGTCACTGGAAATGCGAGATCTAGTAAAGTTCGACAGTACACCATTTTTCATTGGCTACTAAAAAACGGTTGCGGCAATGCAATCTACGCTCCAATTGGCTTATTTCGCGGGGCACTTAATGAAGCTAATAAATTCAAGCTGAACTATGTAATTTATTCATAACAGTGATTCTCGTTCTTTAAGCGTGACTCGCGAATTAAGTAATGATCAATTGTGAATTTTACGGTTAGATTAACTACATTTTTCACGAGATCGTGTCAGGAAAATAGCACTCGTTGCAGTGATTAGGTCTAAGCACTCTAACATTTTCGCTTTCAATTTACGGTTTGGCTAACTACACTTTTCACAAGATTGTGTGAAGAAAATAGCACTCGTTTACTGATTAAGCCAAAGCGTTAGTTTCAGTGATAAGGCCTAAACCCTCTTTAACATTCTAGCTTTCATTTTACAGTTTGGCTAACTACACTTTGCACGAGATCGTGTGAAGAAAATAGCCCTCGTTTATTGATTAAGCCTAAGCGCTTGTTTCAGTGATTCTGAGTTGCTCCGACAATTAAACAATCTCGACCGTTCAAAAACAATCACCTGTAGCGCTTCTTTCTGTTTCGGCTTAAGTTTAAGGTTTCCTTGTCCTCTACCCAAAAGAATCTCTTCAAGAATACTCTCGAAATCCATGTTTATTCCGCAAAATAACCCAAAATCACAACAGAGAGTACGAACATGCGCAGTGATAGAAAAGCCCGTATTTCGAGCCTCGCTGGCACTGAGCATGCTCGAAATCGAACTTTACCAGATCTTCCTTCCGTATGACCGTGGAAGATCTGGGTACGAGATTAGCTTTGATTTGAAGCTCGTTACTCCACTTTATTTCAAGCCGCGCGCTCCTTTTTCCTTAATATCAATTTCTGTTTCGTAACGAACATTTTAGGCCTCGTAAAAAGAAAATTAACACGCCTAGGTCGGTCCGTTTTGGACAAACGGTGCCCTCGGCAGCATACTCGAGATCTCTAGCACAGTTTTTCCCAATACGGACCTCCCTGCCGGCAAATAACATATATGTCTTTAACACATTTTTTTCCCTTAACTTATCACATTGCCATGATCTCCACTTCAACTAATCCAAATAATGTTACGATGTTTCAGCCATGGTGAGTCGATTTAAAGAGTCAAAGATTTAGGTAGATTGATTAAAAGAATAACATTTTCAAGGTAGGACTTCAGAAGTCTATTTTCTAACGATAATGTTTGAAGCTGAATAGCTTGTGGGGTCGTGCACAAATGAAATCAAATCAAATTAATACCAGCATATCAAACCATATTGGTTTTTGAGGAGAGGGGAAAACTGGATTACCAGGAGAAAAACCTCTCAGTGCAGAGTAGAGAACCAACAAACTCAACTGCTACAGATGACGCCGGATCTGGGAATCGAACCCGGGCCACATTGGTGGGACTGCGAGTGCTCTCGCCCAATAAGTAATACATTAGCAAAGGCTAGCAAAAACAAACAACCAGTCGAAACCACAGGCTAGCTATAAAGTAGCCAACATAACAATTACTTTTTAAAAAAGTTTCATGTTACTCCACAAGTCGCACAGATACTGGGTAAAGTTTAGGAGTCATGGAGTCTCGGCATGCTTCTTGAGTTCCCAGTTCGCCGGGATGTCGTCGATCCTGCAGCTTTCCCTTATTGCTTGCCATAAATTAATTTTATTTACTACAGCAGTAAGTGAGACTGCCGAAGAACACTTCTCTCAGTTTTAAGACGAAAATTCCTCTCTTGGGCATAGAATGATGTTTGGTGAGGCTCAAGGAATAGTTACTGGTAACTAATATCATTTTCTAATTGCACTGTACTGTTTCAGCAAGCTTGATGTCCATTTTGCTCAGTAGTTGGGCAGAGAGGTCGCTTGGCTTTCTTTTTTCTTCTTCGAGAGTAGACGGGGCTAATTATCCGAATCGCTGAGGAAAGGTCAGACTCAGTTTAGTGACAGGAGAAAAACGGTGTATTTTAATCGCTGAGATATTTAGAGTTGCTGTTAGCTGATATACAGGGGCACCCAACGAATCTGTTCCTCATATTATCTGTTCCCCAGAGGAATCTTGCTGGCTGGCAAAAATACAGGTGTTTCGATGAGCTGGCTGGGACATTTTGTTATTGATAGAGGTTTTTCCTGGGAATTACTGACTTTTTCTAGCATTTCAACCCGAGCTGGCTGTAGAAACTCTGAACACTGAGGACGAATTAAAAAAAAAAAAAAGAAAGAACCCCTTCCCTCTCTCAGAGAATAGTCACAAACATACGACGTCTGGTCAGAGTAATTGCGCTTGCGGTTTTGTCGCTTTTGTTCGGTCGTTTTGGATCGAGGGATTTGAAAGCGCGCGGAATTCCTGGCTGGGAAATAAATTTGATCAGCTGGCTGGGAAACCAACCAATTTTATCTAGCTGGCTGGGAAATTTTCTTATGTGTCTTGCTGGGAAAAAGGAACAGATAATGTTTTCCCAGCAACACTGAAAAACACCTGAAAATGCCGTAATAACATTTATTTTCAGTAACTGGGGTATAATAATACATTTTACAACAAATTGGTCGTTGGGAGCCCCTGGATATAGATAAATGTAACAGTTCTCTAAATGCTAAGGAGCTAATAAGTAATGGGTAATGGTTTAAGATCTAACTACCCCAAGAGATCTTCTTCTTCTTACCGTGCGATCGAAATGGTTTCTTCCTTTGAACAGCCCTCTTTGGCGGTGTGCAGTACTTCGATCCATGAAACGTCGGGGGAATCGTTTCCTCGATAGTTGGTTCCGCGTGGCTGTCTGCTATCTCAAATTCCGTTTCGTCGTTTGCTTATAAGGGAGAAAGAGTAGAGAATCTTGATCACTTGTCAAATGAACACTTAAAGTTATCTGAAATCCGTAACCACATGCAACGTACGCATATTTAACTAGTGTCTTTTTGCCCTAACAAAAGGTACTACAGTCAAGACTCCACCGAGTTTGCGTCTGTTCCATATGCTCGCGTTGCTAACGAGGACGTACTACAATGAAAGAAGAAAGTTTTCTGTTTTGATGCGAGAGATCACAGGATCGAGAAAGTCAGAAAGTAACAAAAAATCAGTAAAGTGGAGACTGAGGTTGGCAGGGTTCAATGAGTTGCGACTCCGACTTGCATGAAAACCAAACACAGGATCTCCAATAACAATTTGATCCTGCGTTTATCGTTTATCGTCGGATTCGTGGCCTAATTTTGGAGTCAGTCGGCCGAAGAAAAGCAAAAAAAAAAAAAAGAGAGAAAGAGTCGAATTGCAGAGGTCAGAAACAAGTAGAGATTTAGTGTTCACATGTTTTCCTTTCACGCGGACAGAGAGCCTCTCCTGCGAAAGAATGTCAAGTTTACTCTGGGGTTGAAGTTGAAAATCTGTTCTATATTTCAGATTAAAAGTTAAGAAATGTTTTACTAAATACTTTCATATCTTGCCTTATCGTTTTCTTTTTTGTTTGAAAAAATAAAAAATATGGGTCGGTTGGACGACGGAAAACGGAGAAAAATGGGCAAAGCATTGTCACAGTTGTCGCAAGTTATTTATCAAGGAAGGAAAAACAAGGTTGACAATAGAGGCATTAAAGGATCGCGTATTTTTCGGAAAATGGCAAACCTCTGAGTGCCACATGACATGGCTTTGCGGTGGAGTTCAAGTTCTGACGGCTGGATACCCTTCTTGCGGTAACTGATTATGTACTTATTGACTGAGTTGGAGGACCGGACATGAAAATATTTGGCCCGAGGTCATGGCGTGCGGGCCCGACCTATACTCAGTGAATAAGCATTTTATCATATGGGCTCTTTACACTATTTAAGAGCACTCAGAAGATGAAGTTAGGACAAAAGAAAAAAAAAAAAAATATGCACAGAAATTTATCTAATATGTTGTTTGCATTTGCATTTCTGGCTGTAATTTACTTGGATGTTTAAAAGCAACGAAATCCCCTAAAATTGCATCGCACGGAGCAGTACGTGTTCCTAGTAGGGCTGTACGGCTTTTTCCGGCCCTGCTCGCGCTAATACGTACGGCCCTCATACAGGGATTTTCCCAATAGTTTTTCAATGAAAGCGGGCGCGGGGCCGTACGGGCCATATGATAATTGCCGTTTTCACCATACAATTTTGTAGCACCTCACGTTTAAAGCTATTAGTTATTTTTTTTAATGCTATAACTCTTGAATGAACACTTTGCTGATCATTTGCACCTCCTTGAGGACGCTGGCCCGGTTGAATTAAAACATGTAAAGTAAAACAATAACTTAACATGGTGCGTCTTTTTTTCCCGCCAAATGCCGAACCATTAGTGTACAGTCTATTTTTGCCACTACGGCAAACCGCTAACGGCCAGCCGTGATTTGAAGTTTAATTGCGGTAGACCTTGAAAACGCGATGCATAATGCCCCTAATGTTCACGATGTCGACAGGAATCGCCTTACTGAATGCAATCAATGTTTTGACTCGCTTTAAGAAGTTGAAAAATTTCCCTTTCTCTGCTAACAGAGATCTCTTTTCTTTTGAGTTCGCCAGACTGACGAGTACGAGAAAAGAGGTCTCTGACATGGGACGAAACTCACTTTGATCCAACACCGTCCACAACTGAGGACAACTTCTTGGACGACACTATTCAAACCGCATGCCCCATGACATGTTTGCTGACTGTGACTTGAGGCAGCTGTGTCCTGCGCATTCCTTTACAATTCCGCTGTTATTAGAGATCTTTAGATCGAAGGACAAGGACAACTACGAGTTCGAATTTTCCGTATTGAGCATGCGCATAAGGTTTGGAGGCCGACATTTTTCGAAGTGCGCATGCTCAGAACGGAAAACTCGTTCTCTTACTCGTCCTCGTGATCCCACACAACTTATCAAAGTATCACGTGAGGAATCGGCCGCTGGTCTCGGCCGCTAAGTAACCACCGCGCATGCTCAAAACAGTAAATTTCGACCCATGGCAGAGGTTTTTTTTCGTACTCGTCAGCCCAACGAACGCAAAAGAAAGGAGACCTATGCTAGCAGGAAAATTTCCCCTTTACTTTAACATCGTTTTCATTCTCGCTGACGCCGTCGCCGAGACTTTTATATTCCATAACGAATTTCCTAACAAATCCTACCTAATTTCTATTGATGCCCGAAAAGAAAGTTACTTAAAGTTTAAGGGCCCTGAAAGCGAGGAACGTTTTGGCAGAAACATTATTTTGCACCGAGCAAGCGAGGAAACCTGTTTCTAAAAAAACCAGAAGCATTTCCCTCTGACAGAATGAAAGACAAACCGAAAAAACAGTTTCAAAATCGATGTTTTCTCGTTTGTGGTGCCCTATGGGTGGTTTGCAACCAATCTCTAAAGACACAGATAACAATGATGTAATGTACAGTTGCTAGTGGACGTGGATACGATGGCGTAACGTAAATACCACCTCAAGACAAATCCAGAATTTCTTACTTTGCCTGACAGCTGTATCTCCGACAATTTCGAAATCTTCGTAGGTTCCTTCTTCCAGCATAGTGTCGGCTGGTGCAACTGTAGCAATTCCATGAGATTTATCAGTATTGGGAACATGTGATATCCAATCTTGTTATAAAAAGAACAAAATTTCGGTCAGGACTGTTTGCATGATGGAATCGAGAACAGTACTGTCTTTGTCAAAAGAGTTTAGTGAGTTTAGAGCGAGTTTCAATTGAGTGTAGTAAAACCAAAACCAAAGCTAAGTAATTACTTTGGCCAATCAAAATGGACAGTGACAATCCAGTAAACCAATCAAAACTCGAAGTAATTACACGCAGCCGACACAAAGCGCGGGAAAATGTGAACGCGCGAGCCACGATTGGTTTTGGTTGCACTTATGATTGGTTGAAAAAGTGGCGCGAGAACTTTGAACCAATCACTGAGTGAAGTAATCATATCGTAGACCAAAGCAATTCGCTAATTACTTTCGACACTCATTTGAAAACCGCTCTAAGAAAACAAAAATATCATTGGTTAAGAGGAAAAAAATAATCGTGCTGCACGTGCGCCACACATCTTAGCTGATATTGGTTGCGGTCGCATTAGGAAGTGTTAACACTAGTGTTAAATCAAGTTCTATTGTTCAGTGTTCCCCTTGGGGTTCAAAACAGAGAGTTGACACTAGAGTAGTGTAAACAATATTAGGGAGCTTAAGCAACGACAACGGCGACTGCCGCGAGAACGTCACGAATTTGCATATTTAGTGGGTAAAAACAATAGCTTTG
>NC_090870.1:50512021-50514521 GCF_036669935.1 Montipora foliosa
CAAGTAATTATGTCCTCTTGATTACCAAAAGTGCCCTCCTGATTAAGAAAAAAATGCTCTCCGTCTTAGCCAATCAGTATTCAGTATGCCACATAGATAACTGAAAACTATAGTATTTTTGACAAGTGCGCATGAAACGCAAAAAAGACTCCAACTTTATGATTAATTGATACCAGGAGCATTTACCATTTGTCAACAAAAACAAATGCTGCGAGGGCAATTATTCCTCAAAGGCGAGGTGAATATCGGAATAAAAATCGAGAGGAAGTCGAGGTTTTTTTCACCAATATTCAAAGAGCCCGAGTTGAAAATTGTTTTAGTATAATAGGCCACTTTGGAAAATACCATAATACTCTTTGTTTGTCCCCCTAAATTTTGCATAAGCATTGTTTTTGTTTTCTCTTGGGACCATTGTAAGTCCCAAGAGAAACTGGAAACAATGCTTACGCAAAATTTTGGGGGACAAAAAAAAGAGTATTGTCATTTTCCGAAGTGGCCTATTACATGGGTGATTATTTCAAAAATATACATTTTCTTTAAAAGAATAAGTAACTCCGTCTGTAACCTCGACACAACGGTTTGTGGCCATTTTGAAAAAACCGCTTATGTGATAATCGCATAATAGTCACCTCAAGTGCAACCAATCAGCAAAGACAATTTTCAATAATCACCTAAGTAATTATACTAGAATCGCGCTCGTGCAATATTAACGGAAAACGGAATTGGAGCAGCGGTGAAAGCACTCGCCTTCCTCATATATGTGGATTGAATTTGTTGGTTCTCTCCTATGCTCCAAGAGGTATTTTCCTGGGGAAACTCCGGTTTTCCTTTTCACCTAACGCAACATTACATTTGATCTACTTTCCATTGATTCCCTGACTCTCAAATTAGTGTAACACTTGTGCTCGGCTATAAAGGTTGAGAATAGTTAATAGTGGGTCTGGACAAGAACATGACTGTTGATTACAAAAGTGAAAACACTAGATAGCATTGAACTATTCGTTTCTTCTTTTAATCTGAAAATGCAACCACTACTCTTCCAATGAAGCAGTGTACATGTTTGCTCTTACTTCCATATGTCTATAAAGAAGAACCCTAATTCCCTTTAAGAATGAAGGTAAAAAGAAGCCGGAAAGGAAGCACCACTTTGTGGTAACTTGCGAAATCGCATAATTATGCAAATGTAATGGACGCGGAATCAATGACGATATAATTAATTACTTCACTGAATATTCGATTTGTAATTACTACTGTTAGGGTGACACTTAATGTAATCAATTTACCACGAATCATACGATAAAGGACACATGAACGATTCAACGAGGAGTAACCACGAGAGGAACGCACCTGACTCAACTTTTCACTCCTACAACTACTACTACTGCACAGTTGCTCGGGTAACACATACCTTAAAATATTCCAATTTCCAGTTAATTTAATTGTTTCAATAATTCCGCATACATTAAATTCCACCTTTATTATACTATACGATCATGATACGATCAAGCAAGTCATGCCATTCGACAAACGCAAACCTTGTTTAACCTCCAACATTCATTCACATTCAGTGATTGATTTTCTGACTTTATATTAAGCGACACTAGTTGCGAAGGGATCTACAAATTCGAAGTCAGTGGTTTCTATAGAAAGAGGAATGAATCTCACAAAACTATACCAAAAAGCATTCGTTTCCTTACACTTAAAGCATCCTATGAGTGACAATTTACCTTAACAGTCTGTAAGCGTTTAAATTAATGTGATATTAAATACTACACTTTGAGTGAAATAAATAACACCAACTAACAAAAGATTCCTCTTAATTGAAATAAGCTTAACTTTGGTGTCAGCAAATATAACTACACGAACACCAACTTCGAATTAAATGCGTCTAAATGACCGAAATACGATTTATTCAAATGTGTAAAACAACTATGAAATTAGTATAAAAATGTCAACACTTCTGATCGAACGATCTACGTCTGTAGGTTAAACGATCTTTCGATCGAGGTACGAATACCTAACCGACCAATCCCCTTAATTGTCCCAAAACGTCCCATATGTAAGGGGCCTTTCCCATATAACCCTTGTGCTTTACATAAAAAGAGATACCCCCAGTCAATGTTACGGGGCATGCATTGTATGTACAATATCTCGTCCACCGAAATTCTGGATAAAAATGAAAAAAAGTAAAATAAGACGGAAAATGGAATTCCTGCGATGTTTACATTTCAAACCACTGACATGTGCATATGATTCCTATCTATGAAAAAATCGATAAATACCGTACGTTGCTTCAAAAAAAAAAATCCCCGAAACGATGGCGAAGGCATTACGCAGGGAACTGTTTCCTCGCACCGTAAATATCCCAGGGATAAAACTCCAGCTCGACCGTATTCCAAATTCCCTTTTCAAATAAAATAACAGTCGAGCAAATTGAGCCGGTTCCTTATTCACTGTCAGATTCGGGTTTTTTGTTCTTCTTGCCCAAGATCTTTCTCAG
>NC_090870.1:50527021-50529521 GCF_036669935.1 Montipora foliosa
CCCAATAGTAAGAGGCAAAGGCACCAGCCAGCACGCACATTCCAAGAGCAATGATGAAATTCATCACCCAAAACCAACCAAATAAATGGTAGATTTGCATTCGAAACAAATTCCTGTGTACAGAGAATAAGAAAGAATACTTCCAGGAACAATTAGCTTTTACGTTAAAAGTCGCACCCAACAGCGTAACGTGGGAATGCAAGTTAACGTGTAACTATCCAATCCATCCTCTACCTCTGAAATGACTATTATCGACAATTCCTAAGTTTATCTAAATTGATTATCGTCAATTTAGGACGCCTGGCGTTTGATAGGGATTATAGGAAATTAGTATCTATTTTTAAAATCCGAACTCCAATGCCTAAACTCGCTGGACTCGAACCTGGGAATGTTCGACTAATAACCCTTTCACTTAACCACTAGACTACCGCATCGCTAACTGCCAAAACATTTTTTTTAATGTGTCGATATATTTTTTCTTCCACGTGGCACGTGCAAAAAAATATATAGTTAGCGATGCGGTAGTCTGGTGAAAGGGTTATAAATTGAACATTCCCAGGTTCGAGATTGACGAGTTAAGGCATTGGGGTTCGGATTTTAAAAATAAATATTCATTCCACATAATCCCTATCAAGCGCTAAGCGTCCTAAATTAACGATAATCAATTTAGAGAAACTCAGGAATTGTCGAGAATCGTCATTTCAGAGGTAGAGGATGGGATGGACTCTAATGTCATGCGCCTCTAGTTTCAAATGCAGCTACAGTATTGATGAATAATTGTGTAACGCCCTAGCAAAAGTAATAACGAAAGACAGAAGTGCTCCTCTCACTTATTATTTGACAATTTAAGGACGGTGCCTACTAATTCAAAGGTTTACGGAATATGCGGGAAAAGCAAATTTTAACAAGTGTTATTGTAGTCCAAAAAGAAAAATGCGGGTAACCACGCATTTTTCAAAGATAATTAATCAACAATATTTGTGTTTGTCTCTGGAAAATGAACGGTAACCCCAATTTTCTTTTTGGATACCAAGAGAAGTTCTGCTTTCTCCGCATAGTTTAAAACCGCGCAAAAATATCCCTGTCTTAATAAGCACCCCCCATAAGAAACCCGAGTATCTCGAGATAAGCAGAACGAATGCGCAATAACAATAGTAGGCACCGTCCTTAATCAATAGCGAGCTTACGCAACATTTTTAGACGAGTTTTTAAGGACGGTGCCTACTATTGTTATTGCGCATTATCTCGAGATACTCGGGTTTCTTATTGACGAATCATGTTGGTGCCATTCTATGAAGTCTGTCATTAGGTTTGTTAAACAAGATAAAAATAAATAAAAATAAGTAAATGAAACTAACAATCTACAAATACCACACAAATATGTTCATACACTGTGCATGTATTGTAAGTCAGATGTTCACTTTTGTCAGCTTTCGACAATGAAGACCTCATCTTTTAAACCTGGAGGGCTGCTTTAACAGAACAGCCAATAATAGTTTTAAACCCATAAAGCCAACCAGGAAAGCTTACTCATCGCTGGTAAAATCCACAAAATTGCAGGTTTTGTTGATGACTTCACTTGAAATACTATTCAGTTGTTCTCCCTCTCCCTAAAATTAATCAAAATATTTGAGAATGATTGTAGATGTGATAGACTTAAAGTGCTACTATGACCAAAAATCAATTCTACTTTTTCTTTGTATTTCAAAACTATGTTGACTGAACTCTAAGTGACTGACGTTTTAAGCCTTCATTTCAAAAAGCCACCTTTTTATTTTGACTGGAATTTTTTTTAATTTAAAGGGGCTAGGTCACGCTATTTAAGGCAAGTTTGTTTAATTTTGTTAATTATGAGCTCTAAACGTCAAATTGGCAGAGGAAGAGTCTTCCATTTGCAAAATCACGGCCACATAACAACTGAGAATGATTTTCCAGCTGTGTAAATGACATTTTGATATAGACTGATATAAATTTGAAAAAAGGTGGGCCGACGTTTTTCAAATTTACCCGAATTCAATCCATTTCAATCTTCCCCAGTTTTGTCCATCCACGTCCCTTCTTGGCTTCCCTGTGTTTTGTTAGAGTTCTTCTATAGTTTTGAACAGTTATTTTGATATTTTAGTCAATTCTATGACCATTCGATCAGTGCTAAAATTGCCTAAAATTGCGTGACCTAGCCCCTTTAAGGACCATTAATTTTCGCTTTTCGTTACACCAATTTTCTTTCTGTGGTAACAACCATAAACTTTCCTGTTAATGTAGTTCAGGGAAATTACTTGTAAATATTCATACTTTGTTAATAGAAGAAACAATTCTTGGCATCCTTATTGTTATTATTGCGTGACCTAGCCCCTTTAATGGTCCGCCATTACTAACTTTAAAATCCTGAGAGAGCTGGATAAAGGATAAGATGACGTCAAAGACTCACTAGTTTAAAAATGCAATGCGTTTGCACGTGCATAAATTAATATGAAGCATCAGAATTCTGAGCTTTCAGACT
>NC_090870.1:50537021-50544521 GCF_036669935.1 Montipora foliosa
ATCAAAACTGAACTACTTGAAAGAAAATTTGAACCAGGAAAAAACATGAACCACAGCATATCTGTCATTAACCGGTAATTATCAAGGAAAAGAATGTCAAAAGGTGGTAATCTGCATGACTGTTGAACAACATAGCAATAATATTGAACATAATTATAAATGAAAGATCAGATGTCAGCATTATGTAAGACACAATAAGATCTTGAGTTTTGACCTACAATACTCGTCACAAATCGTTGAAACAGACACAGAATTTTCTGGAAAAATCCTGAGATTTCTACTTCACACTGATTTCCCCACTGAAATGTGCCTTCTCCCTCCCCAAAGTTGAGCCACGCGTGTTTTGAAGTACTGAGACCACTGTGATACCCAAATCAACATTGGGGAAGGGGAAACAGATACAAATGTTTCAAGATTTTTGACGAGTATTGTCTTTGCGTCTGAAGGGCGTGGACGGGTAACGTAACTATGAACAATTTAATATGCTCTATGCCGAAACGAATTGGTATGGTGATTAGAAATGTGGGGAAGCGTATAAAAGTATTAAAGAAATACCACTATTTCCATTCTGTGGATAACTGCGTGAGATTTCTTCTCGCAAAATGTAAACTTTCAGAGACAATAGTAACTATCGCATTATACACCAAAAATAAGGGGAGAGGGGTGGTGTTGCATATTTCAAACAAAAGGGGGTGAAAATTGCTCCGATGGCCATCAAGACGACGTTCAGCGATTTTTACATAGCAGAATGCCTTTTTCCGGTCATTGTATGAAATTGATTCGCTATTCATTGTGATATCATTTCACTTGGAGTTCCTGAGAAAGAATAGTGAAGTACATTGCCTCTTAGTCCTTATCTCAAATAACTATACAAAGGTGTCAAAGGAACACGGAACCTTTTCCTTTTTTTTCTATAATCTGAACAGTTCTATGTACAAAAGTAAGCTAACTTTGTAGAAAATTACATTATTAAACGAGATCATTTGTTGTAAGGACCAGTTGACCTTCTTAGCGCTGAAACTCAACGATTCACCACTGTGTTCTAAAGTAAAGTAATTTATATACTACCATAGACCTTAAGAACTATCGGTTCACCATGGTGAAGCCCTACAAATAGCCTTATTGAATAGCTTAATCAAGAAAATTATCCCTAAGGTGCATGTTCCGTGATCTTTTCTATCACTTAAAACACTTGTAGATGCAGTAGCTTTTGTTTTTGGTTCCTAAAAAAGGCAAAGAATTTTCCAAACACCATGGTGAATCGTGTAACACTTAAGCCATGGCAAAGATTAAATGTCAACAAACTCGGCGATATTTACATAAGATCAGTCGTAATTGAATTAGTCGTCTTGTGGGAAAATAAGTCGACTAAAACATTTTCCACATGGGGGGTACTGACTTCTGCTGTTCCTCTGGTATTGGATGGAAGAGATTAAGACCCGCCACCTTACCTTAATATACAGTCCGAGTTTCTTGAATAGGAAAGTCGACATTTAGGAACAGACATGCCCTTATTTATCGCGCTGAGAAAATCTAATCAGCTTAGGTAAATATCATTTCCCCTTTTCAAAAGTTGGAATATATGTCTTCAGAATGCATAAAGTGAAGTTTCATCAGCGACCTCACATTTTCCGCATGTCTTAATTACTGCCTGTATGTGTAACACATTGCTTTAAATTCCCTTATTTTTATTTTTTCCTTTTATTTTCAAATATAACTGAACAATAATCTGACATCCTAAATTTCTCTTTCTCATGTGTGCGACCCAAGCAGGTGTATTCCATCTATGATCGAAAAACTCGTCTTGAACAGAAACTGTTATTCTTTCCTCTCTTCAGAATAAATACAATACTCGTCACAAATCATTGAAACAGACACAGAATTTTCGGGAAAAATCCTGAGATTTCTATTTCACACTGATTTCCCCACCGAAATGTGCCTTCTCCCTCCCCAAAGTTGAGCCACGCGTGTTTTGAAGTACTGAGACCACTGTGATACCCAAATCAACATTGAGGAAGGGGAAACAGACACAAGTGTTTCAAGATTTTTGATGAGTATTGTAGTTTAATTGCATAAAGTCCCAAGAAGTTTAAATTACATGTACTCATGACTGTAGCTCTGTGATTCAAAATTATTCAGACTTCAACAGACCAAAACAAAATTAACTGTCCATAAGCAGGTTAAACAAGAAAAAATAATATGTTATTAATAAATTATTAACCCATTAACTCCTGGAAGTGAGACTACCAGATTTTACTCTATCTAATTGCCAGACGACTTTACTCCTCAACTGGGGGTGTCCTAGGGTGACTGAGGGGTCATTAATGGGGAAGGAAATTGTCCCAAATGAAAATCAGTACTTACGCTAGAATCCAGTACCAAGATTGCTGCACATCTGCAATAACCTACAATTGGGAAACACATCTTAAACTTGCACAACAAAGTGTTCACTATAAATGGGGTAATTAGCATTGCATAAAACAGAAATGACAGGTTGCTCCTGATTTCATAAAAGCACAAAAATGTTCTTATTCTAATTTGTCTCTTTATATTGGGAAGAAGCTCAACATCTCACTGTAGCCAACAGGCTAGGAATAAGCCAAAATCAAATAGCTTTGGCAACTTTTCTTAATACATAAAGCACAACCTCCAACCTGACATTAGCTGCTCCATGATTGGCTTTCCATCTATTACAGGTCAAATACTAGATTACCAGTATATTATTCCTTCCATCCTTAGGCTACATTGTACATTGCCTACACTATCACCTCCACTAGGCCTGAAGTTGCCTTTTTTACTGAGACTTGGCTCAATGGTTTCATCCTGGACAATCCAATCAACATCAGGGGGTACCAGTTGTTCCGAAGGGACCATGTAACCCAGTTTCACGGAGGGGTGTGCATTTATTTAAAAAATTCCATCCGCTGCGAAGTTCTGTGGATCCTGCTTAATAGGCCTCACCACTTGCCGCGAGGATTTTCACGCGTTATTGCTGGACGGTGTACTTTTACCATCCTCCTACTGCTCAAGATACTGCTAAGAGGGACTATCTCGTCTCTTGCCTGGAAACTTTGGAATCTAAGCATCCTCAAAGTGCATTAATTCTCACTGGCAATTTCAATAAGTCTCTCCTCCCTCTGTTTCAGAAATCCACCTGTTATTTTCAGCTGAAGCCGGTTGTAAAAATTTAATTTCCAACTAGTTAGAGGAGCAAACACTGACCCTGGATCAGATCTTCACCAACATTTCTGAATATTACTCTCCTTCAAGCAGCCTCCCTCCCTTTGGCCTGTCCGATCATCAGACAGTTTTTTTATCTCCTGGTTCTCGTATCAATGACCCTTCAATGCCAAAGTGTAAAACAATCAAAACACCTGACAAAAGGCCGAGTAAAAATTAATAGCAGCCCTGGGCCTTCACATTCCCTGGTCGAATTTGCTTTCTTACTACCAGTTATGTGAAGAGTTGAGCATCTTAACAAAGATGGTAAATTTCGGTCTAGACACTATCATGCCTGTGCGTTCTGTGAAGGTCCACGAAACCGATCACCCATGGTTCAACAGTCACTTGAAGGCTCTTAATTATAGCCTACCGCCAAAGAGCATTCACCTCTGGAAACACCATAATTTACAGATTGCTTTGGAACAAAGTGAATCGTGAGCGCAAATGATGTAGAAAAGCTTACTGTGAGAACAATGTTAAAGACTTGCGGGAAAATAAACCTCATAATTGGTGGAAGGAAGTGAACCAGCATTTATCTAGGTGTACCACCAAGACATCCGGCCATGTTCTAAAATCTCTCCTAGATCCACCCCTAATATGCGAAGATTCACTTCTGGTAGAAAACATCAACAATGCCTTCATTAGCGTTATGCAGGACTACATGCCCCTGTCCGACAGTGTGCATGTGGATACAACTAAGGACGACGAGCCTATATCCGTTATTCATAAAAGCCACCTTTTCCAGTAAAACGTTTATTGAAACAAACAACATATTTGCTATAAGAGGCAAAAACCCCTTGAAGTTCCTATTTCATTGCATGTGTGAAGACAATAAACTCAATTGTGTCAAATTACCATATGCAACAAAATAAATTCCAGGATCAACCCCTTTCGTGAAGAACCTTTTCCTTGAATGATTATCGATACAGAAAAAAATAATATAAAAATAAAATAAAACAAAGAAATTTTACAAATTATCCGACTTGTTATAATTATAAAATAATTAGGATAGTATGCACACTCTTATTGGTCAATAGCTGTGTTTAGATGAGAGTATGTAAACACAGCTGGGACATCACACAAATTTTGATTGGTTATGTGTTGTCAGATGCGCATTTTGATTGGCTGGTAGGAAATATGAGCCTGTATCAAGAAAATCTGTTTCAATCAAGAAGTAAAAAAACAGCAATTTCCTTTATTAATTTTTTGTCAAATTACTCGTTTCCATGTTTACATAGCCTCATCCAAACACTCAAGGTGTTGGGAAATTTCTTGACAGTTATGCCAACCCTCGGCTGCATCCTCGGGGTTTGCATAACTGTCTCGACTGTCTCGACGATAACTGTCTCATAACTGCAGTCTCCCCCTCGTGTTTAGGGGGTATGAGGGTACATGTATGCTAAGCATGGAAAAAGTCTTCTATTGCGTTAATAATTGTTGTCCTATTTACTTGAAATGGTATTGGTTGTAAGTAGCTGATATTTAAGCTGTTGTAGAACTCTGTCACAGTAACATAAGTTTCTCGTGTTTTTGTGTCAACTGTTGCTATAATAGCAAATCAAATAATTTGATAGCTAAAAACAAACACTAAATAGATCTTGCACATTGTCTCTAAACCCTTCCCTCAAAAAGCAAACAATATTGTTTACGGATCCATTTTATGATGACGATAAGTTATTATAATTATGTTTTAAAAATTGCTAATCTGTGATGTTTCAACACCACTGACTTTGTGAAAACAGTTGAGTCGGGCATGTAAGCCTTTCTGGCAAACTCCTGGGTTTCACCTTGTCACTCCCAAGCCAGCCTGAACTGGCCATACTTAGTATTTTACTCTGTCTAGCGCCAGACAATTTTACTTGTCAATGGGGAACCCCTAGCTCGGGAGTAGATGGGTTAAAATCTCTGGGATAGGGTTAGGCGAACATACACGTACAAAATAAAATAGAGGTGTACGAACTTATACTTTTTGTTCTTAGGCTAGTTAGGCATGGGTCACACTTGGGAAAAGTTTTCAACTTTGCCGACCAAAAAAAACAGAAAAATTCGAAACCGCAATCGGAAATTAAAACTTTTAGTCAACGTTGTAGGGTCGCACTTGTAGAGTTTTGACTCATTGGCAAGTGGAATAGAATTTCACTGAGAAAACATTTTGTTACCTTCATTTCAAGCAACATGCATCCAGATGAAGCCTGCAGTGATTATGCTACTTTTTAGGCTGATCAACACTTTCTCTTGTCCGTTGACGTCCACTTTTCGTAAGATCGTTTGCCAGTTTCCTAAAGATCAGCATTCCCAGGAAACGATGGAGAAGACGATGAAGACGACTGAAGCGCTTGATTGCGAATTGGAAGTCTATGTTAAAACCTAGGGGTTGTGAATGGTTGAGTTTCAATGTCCTAGGTCGGATTGCTTGCATAGTCCGTAAAAACCTTGAAATTGGGAAGGATAATAAAAACCATGTCCATCCCTAATGAAAGCTCGACGATTTCAGAATTCTCACATTTTGTTCACTTAATTATATGATGTTGCAAATTGATCATGTTTCATTGACAAGCGTTGGCAGTTACCGCCATGATTCCTATTGTTTAGCTCGAGTTTTCCAAAATCTGCCTGCCCCACCCAAGCACTACGGCGGCTTTGATGTTTTTGCCGATTTTCCAAATTTTTTCCAAATGGAAAACTTGGGGTCGCACTTGGCAAATTATGTGAACTGATGACAAATTTTTACTGCAAAGTAAACATTTTCCGAAAAGTTTCCCAGGTGCGACCCATGCCTTTAATACTCTTCACTATGTGCAGTTCAACCATGTATTATAATAATTATTATAATTAAATGAATCTGTACTCAAATCACTCACTTAACTACTGTATAGTATTAATTTATAATAATTATTATCATCTATTCTGTACTATAAACTCACCTTTTGACCTAAATTCTGTAAATTGAGCAATGCTTGAACAGCTCTATAGTAAAATAAATTAAATGGATAACACGTACCAATATTAAAATTTAACCATTAAGTTCAATTCATAGAGTACATGTAAACCTCAGGGAATAATGATAAATTCACAGACAAAATTTTCATTACAAATTAAAGCAACGTTCAGTGGCATAAAATCAGCAAATAGATGATGGTGCACATCTGGTTTAAAGAGAGCATGGTCCAAAAGTTGTGCTAGATCATCATGACCAACTAGTCATGTACATGTACAATTCCTTAATTCAGTTTGACTCTCATGCAATGATGTCATCTAAGACAATGCTGATTCAAATGCCCTTCCAGATTCAAATTGTTCCCTGACTTGCCTACATGTAGACATGTATATGTTGCAGTTAATTTTTGTTTTCAGTTAATTTCTATTTTCAACTAGTTATTTTTTTTTTAACTACATGTAGGTGATTTTATTTCCAACTAGTTAGTTTTTTTCTAACTAGGTGATTTTATTATTTTTTAACTAGGTAATATTTTTTTAACTAGGGAAAATTTTCAAAAACTGGGTAAACTTTTTTTCTCTGGTGCTACTGAAGGCCGACAAATTTTTGGTGATTAAGGTCAAATGCTCAGCTGAGTGATTTGGGTTACTGAGCACTTATTTTGAATGAATAACTTTCATGTAAGGTTAGGGAGACTGCCTGCATTTTAGGAATTAGGGTTGAGCTTTCAATTTAGTGATTAGGGTTACGCACCATTTTATTTGAAACAGTTAGCATACCAGGAGGCGTATGACAACTGCAGACTGTCTATAAATATTGCTGATATTGAACAGTATTTAAGTCTAAGCACCCATTTGATTAGCGCTGATAAGCAGTATTTTAAGTCTAAGCAACCACTTTAAAATAGTTAGCTTTCAATAACTGAGTTAGGATTAGTCTGCAGTCAGTGTACAAGTGCAAGACACTGCATTCCATGCATGGGATTGGCATGTATTGTAGTGATTGGAGTAATCAATTATCTGAAGTGTTTAGTCTAAAACAACCGTTGTCTTGGTCATTGTGTTAAGAATATTGGTCCCTGGTTATTGGAAGTAAAGCATTCTTTCACTTGTAGGATAAAGGGGTTAGATTGTAAAGAAGCTGTAATGCTGTGTCGGTGGGAAAGTGAAGTAAAAGAAAGGGTTTATCAAGTGAAGTTGATATGGGAAATTGACCACTGTGAGGAAATTTGAAAGCTGGCATTTTGATTGTTAGCCCTTCCTCAGAGCTAAACCCTTTTTTTGTCTTTCACATAGTAGGACTGCTTTTTTAAATGAAAAAATAGTGATATTTTTTTATGA
>NC_090870.1:50554521-50559521 GCF_036669935.1 Montipora foliosa
TAACCCTAGGGTTTTTCTCCAGGCACTCCAGCTTTCCTCCCTAAGCCAAATCAACTCCCAGCTTATTCCATGTGGCTGTAGTGCTGCATGTGCCCTTAATAAAGTAATTCAGTCTTTGACTGCGAGAAAGGGCAATGAGCAAGCCAGATGTTATTATCTTGTATTACCGGGTAAATTGAAACATGAAATTGACGTACAGGAAAAACAAAAAACGTTTCTGAAAATGGAGTCTGCTTGACTGACACTGGAGTTTTGGTCTTTTCTTTCTTCATTCATATGAAACTTGATTTTCATAGGAAATATTACAATACAGTCATTCCAATTTGTCATTCTTTTAATCATGAATACAATGTAATTCATGATCCTGAAATAATCAGATTTTTGAGCACTATTAAAGAGTTCTTGCTGACTCTAAAACTAATATACTGTACTGGCCTTACAGCTGACAGTCAATAGGGACGTTTAGATTCTCAAACGAGTAGATTTGACTGCCCGTTTTTAACAAAAATACTTTGAAAATTTATAACCCTGACAATTAATCTTTATTTAATCTTTGTTAGTAGCATAATGTAGGTTGCCCAGTTATTCTTATTGCTAGTAAATGAGCCTTTTCCTGATCGAAGAATGCCAAAACTGCTACTAAGTACCGTGTTGGTGAATTGTTTTGACATGACATTTTTGCAAAACCTCCTTTTAATACTAAAATGATGACAGTACTGTAAAGCAGTTTTTCCACTAAAATGATGCTGGTTTGCGTGCACTCACTGCTGTTCTATGAGAAAATCTCGTACTTGTATTCGTTCTCATCCTAGAATCTAAAGCTCTCTAATATAAATCAAACCTGTTTTGTAGGACAGGATGCTCCAAACAAGCTGGTTGAAAATTTAGTGACAACACTGACACATTCAGTTAAGTCAAAAAACACCAGTTTTGGACGATCCCTGCAACAATCAAATTAGTGCATTTGAAATTATGTTTTAACAGCACATACCGGTACATGGCAAGTTGAATTCCTGAGATCCTTCAATCTGACTAGTTCTGACAGGGAATTTTCAGGCCAATGATCGTAGGCCCCCTGAGAATCTGGCTTACAATAACTCCAGCATGTTGCAAAATACATGTATGCTAATCTTTCAGGCAGTATACTGTATGTAACTGAGTTTTAAAACATTAAAATAATATTTTTAATTAACTTGTTTCATTCCTGCTATTCAAAATCATGTACACCTACATGTATGTCTTTAATACATCGTTTATTCATTATACCTTACTATTTCATCGAAACCACAAATATTACCTGAAAAAAGAAGATAAAAATGAAATATTTTGATGAAATTTCCAACATTGGCACTGCTCAATGGTCTTTTAAAATACTGGTACTGTATGCTAATTATTCTAAGAACTGGGCTTCAGGCTTTTGAGTTTTACAATACTTCTTGGGATAAACCCAGTCACCCTTGAGAATTTTAAAGAGGAAACCAGCATAAGATACAACTGTATGAAGTTTCACTCGAAAGCCTCGGTGTACAGAGTACACATCACGTGTATAAGGAGTCATGCTGAATATTGATTGACTAAAAATTAGTGATAATGTGGGCAGCTGGCCACTCTGAAAAACACCATAACATTTAGTAATGAGGTTGACCATGGAGATTTGAAACCTCAATCTGCAAATTAGCAATTCATTTTTTAAATGGCATGTGAAGTCTGTGAATAAGGACAGTTTTCTTGATTTGTATGTTGCTACAGCTGTATAATTATAAATTATGGTTGAAGATGGATAATTTATACATGACTTGTACGCATGAACGTAGGTAGATGACCATTATCTCAGAACAGTTTTTGGAATGAGTAGTTGGAGGTAATAGAACAAAAACTTGTTAACAAAGCAATCACAGATGAGAGATACAGTCAATCTATAATAACTATTCTATAGCAATTTGAAGTACATGTAGATGTAGTTACACCTACAAACCCACCATCTGAATCCACTGAATTTAGCAGTTTGTAAGGGTTGCCTTTTACGAAAGCTGCAAGGACAAGATAGAACAATGAACAACTCCAGTTGTATTCATGAATACATGTAAGAATGAAAGCCTTTTCCAACCACTTTTGAGCAGAATGGATTGGTACATGGCTTACCTATAATCCCCAGGACAACCATTCCCAAAACATAAAGAACAAAGAGAATGCAACAGATAATATCTGTACAGCTCCTACAAGAAAATACATCATTCTATTACATTTTTTATTTTTAAACAGTATACAGTTAATTTAGTACTTTTATAATGACTCAAGATTGTGCAGTGAAGTATTATACTAATAGATGTTATTGAACTAGTTTGTTCGGTCCATACTGGGAAAAATAATATTGGTTGAGTTCCTTTTTTTGCAAGTTAATGGACCCAGCCTGAAAGGCGAGGTCCGCAAACTTGCAAAAAAGGAATGAGCCCTATAATTTTCCCAGTAAGAACTGAACAAGCTACATGTAGTTCAATAAGGTTTTCCTTTTATTGTCTTTCTATATTGGTTTTCTATTCTTTGAGTTTTGCCTCTTCACCTGCTTCTTTTAAGGACAGTGCCTACTAATTCAAAGGTATTTTTGTCCTGGTTTATGATTATCGAGGAAATGTAGATCTTAACAAGTGTTGTTGAAATCCAAAAAGAAAATTGGGGTATAACCACGCATTTTCCAAAGATAATTCGTGAATAATATTTGTAAACAGCTTTAAAATACAAAGCAATGTATGGCGTTCTTTCTCTCTCAAAAATGCATGGTTACCCCCAATTTTCTTTTTGGATACCAAGAGCACTTACTAAGATCCACAGTACTTTCTCCGGATAGTTTTAAACCGCGCAAAAATATCCCTGTATCAGTAAGCATCACTGATAGGAAACTTGACTATCTCGAGATGCACAGAACGTATGCACAATAACAATTATAGTAAGCACCGTCCTTAATGGTTCTGAAAAGTTTGAAATTTATTCGCACTCAAACTCCGACATGACTAAAGTAAAAACCATTTCTTATGACTCAGAAAATGAAAACAGAAAATGGGAACAGTTTGCCAACCCAAACATGCTGCTTTGAGACTGGTCCATCTTAGTGGTCTGGGCCTGGTTGTTCAAAAGCCAATTAACGCTAATTAATCCGAGATTAAAAATTAACCAAGGAGTTTATTTCTCTACTCCCAAATGTTGTTCAACACTGATATTCGGCAAGACTTTACAGTAGAAGAAGTAAATCTTGAAAAACAAAAATAAGCAAAAGAAACTTTCATCAAAAAGTTGAAACCATGAAACAAAACTTTACGCTAATCCTGGATTAACTTAATCAGCTTTCGAACAACCGGGCCCAGTATTGTAAAATTCAGACCAATCAAAGAACCAATCAGAATTCTCCTTTTCATCTCGGACCAGTTTGCCTATGTAATAAATCTAATTATTAACCCTTCAACCCCTGAAGAGGCCCCCACTGATGAGTAAAATTGTCAAGTGTCACTCTAGGGAGGGAAAGTATTAATAATTAAAAATAAAAGCCCTTTTGAAAGTTTGGCGAAAGGGGTGTTTGCAAGTGAAATCTCATAGTGGTGTGAGTTTTGTCCTAGTACGAAAGGGTCCATCATGTTCACAAAAATTGATACATGTAGCAGTGTATGTGTAGGACTCTCTTAAAAATATACAGGTATGTTCTAGTATTGCAACCTAAGCACACTTAAGACAGTGGGATAATATCCCGGGGGGTTACTTGGGTCAATTTTCGCTGGGTATGCGCTGCTGGCCTCTCAGAACCCCTACCCCTTTATAGTCTATTTTATGGCCAATTATATATGGACCTCATCTTAGTCACTTTTGGGTAAATGCAATTTTAGCGACCCCAACTTAGTCACTTTCTGTTTATGCATAACCCTTACATAAAGCATTTTAATTGTACAATGTATGTAATTTCAAAACAGAATGTAAATACAACTAGAACTTTACATGTAGTTAGTATTAAATCAACAGCACTACTAACAGTTCTTTCTGTAACAACTTTTTTTTACCGTGAATCTTTCCATTTTTTTAATCCCACTAGCCAGAATTTTCTTACCCCTGAAATCCCAACAATTTGCGATCCCATTCTAGTAACTCTGTTGGGAACTCTGTTTAAAATGTAACCCCATTGTAGTCAATTCAGTCGTGAAAATGCGACCCCATTCAGCGGCACATCCCCATTAGCCCATTAATAGGAAGTATCCCCCCCTCCCCCGGGATAATATGTGACCTTCCACGGGAAAACGTACACTAACGTTTGCCCGTTAAACGGCTTAAAACTAACGGACGGTTAACGGATATTCAACGGTTTTGAAGATTGGTTTAACGTTTTTTACTAACGCTCTGACGGTTTGTGCTAACGCTCTAACGGTTTGTGCTAACGCTCTAACGGTTTGTGCCAACGCTCTAACGTTCTTTCCATCAGTTCTAACGTTCTGCCTTAGCGCTTTAACACCAAGTCTTAGTTCTAAGCTCGAAAGGCTGATCGATGACACCACAACGTAGTGAGCGATTACCGTTCATCGAACAAAGGCCATGGTTTGAAGTACTAGCACCATCGTGAACTGGCCAAAACAAATCGGATGCACATTTCAGCGAGTTTTTTGCTTTAAGAATACTACGATGTAGACAGGCCACCAGAAACGATTGCGTGACTTTTAAAATACGATTCCGAAGAGGCGCGCCCATGGCGCCATAACTGCTGAATGCAACGAAGTCCGGATAAAAGTGGCTAATCTCGATATGTTTTGACCGTGGGACTCACAATGAAGCGATGCATTACTAAATTGTGAATTTCTCACGGCATCCATTACTTCATTAGCTACTGTAGTTGCAAAGTAAAATACAACAAATGATTATTTTCATCCAAAGAAATGTAGCATTTCATGTTGTTTTCAAAGCCGAAGTAACGATAAATTCAAAGCGGTGCGTTCATAAGAGAGCTCTTTGCTATAAATACGATAAAA
>NC_090870.1:50579521-50604521 GCF_036669935.1 Montipora foliosa
GTCCTGAAAGACACTGACAGTGGTTCAAGATGATAAGAGTTCGAGCTGCATTGCCATTCCATGTGACAAATCGAACACCAGTGTTGCATCGTATACTTCATTACAGAAAATAGATGGGCTTGATTGCACCCAAACTAAACCAGGATTGGAAGACTAGGGAAAGAAAAGATGGTTACCCAGTTTGGTTACTGAGAGATGGCATAAGACTCAGTCGCGATCTGAATCAAATGCACTACCCAAATTGGAATAACTGAAAAGAACAGAAAGATTTTGTCTACCGAGAGGTGTCAAACATACCAGTCGCATGATGCACGGAAAAACTCAGTAACTATCTTGGAAGACCACACCCCGAATAGAATCAGATGCCTACCTTGGATACTAAGAGTGATGGCAGACAAACCAGTCGCAAACAGGTTTGGCTGCAGAGGAGCTCAGCAACCCAGTTGGAACAACTGGTAAAAAAGGGAAAGATTTTGTCCCCCGATTTGGCTGCGACAGATGGCCATCAAAACAGTCGCGATCTGGTTTGAGAGCACTGAGGAGCTCGACAACCAAATTGGGGGACGGAGAAGAAGAAGTCACCCAGCCTGGTTTGGCGAAGATGGAATACAAACCCCTAAAGAAATTCGTGAAATTAGATGGATCGACCACGATGGAATCATCCAACATTGGGGGTCGGGGCATGATAGTGTAAAAGATTCTGCTTCAACCAAATCCAAGAAGGAACTGACAGGGAATGGCGAGATGACCAACCACCACACGGGAAAAGATATCGACCATGATGGCAGCTCGGTTTCTCGTCTGATCGGCTCCACTTCAAAGTATGTTTTAAGGCCACTGGACCTTAATTTAGGATAGAGTGAAATCGATGTACAAAAGAAATTTAACATTTTAGGTTTGCAAGAAGTCAAAGGTTTGAAAGGGGAATCAAATTGTTCAAAAATTATTTCGCTCATCACTGATGAGCGAAAGGTGAAAATTTGCAAGCAAGTAGGCCTGCTGCTAAAGTAAAAAAAATCGTGCTGTTTGAACGGATGAGAAGTCTGTTTTCAGAAATGAAAACGACAAAAAACTAAGTATTCATTCCTCGGTTAATTTTTTAAATAATTGTTTATTTTCTAATGGGACCCGGGTAACTCGACTTTCGGGGCGTACCCTGGGCCTTGCTTGGTTGAACGAGGAAGGGTCGTAACTGAAACAGGAGCGATGTTTTGAGGGGGAGCATTGCAAATTAAAAAGAATCGGTAAATACGCGTTTTCATGAGTTTGGAGATATTGTAGTGGAGAAGCCAAAAAAGGCAGGGGCAGGAGAAGGGGCAAAACTGGCGCAGCGGTGAGAGCACTCGCCCTCCACCAATGTTGCCCCTCGATCGATTCCCGGATTTGACGCCACATGTGGGTCGAGTTAGTTCGTTCTCTATTCTGCTTCAAGAGGTTTTTCCCCACGTTCTCCGGTTTTCTTCCTCAAACAACATTTAATTTGATTTGATTTGATTTGATTTGTTCTGATTTCAGCTGATTTGTAGTCTCCCCGATTAGTAGAGCAAACGTGCTCTGCTAAATAACCTTGAGACTTAAATACCTGAAGATTAAAGCGTATCTCAAAATCGATTGCTGGAAATTTCATGTTTTAAAATGGTCGTTTTTATACTAGAGACGAATAATTCGTCTTGGACGAACTTGGGCAAACATTTTTTCTGCGTCTGTTAATTTCGTCTAGTATATAAAGACGGCCACAAGACGCATTATGCGTCTAGACAAAGAATCGATTTTAGTGCGTCTTCGAAGACGCACCAAACTGGAAAGTTCGTCCAGACGCATTATGCGTCTAGTGCCCGTCTTTATACTAGACGAATTTAACAGACGCAGAAAAAATGTTTGCCCAAGTTCGTCCAAGACGAATTATGCGTCTCATATAGTTCGTCCCGTCTTTACACCAGACGGATAACATAAGAGACGCATGATTCGTCTGGACGGATTATGCGTCTCTAGTATAAAAACGGCCAATCCCTGTTAGCTTAAACCTTTGAACAGTGTATCCGTCTATTCTAATCTCCTCGTCCTTGACTTTATCACTCAAGTGTGTTTCTGTGATTCCGAGAATATCAATTTTAGATTCTTGTAATTTAAGTTTTATTTCTGTAAGCTTTCCGAATAAACCGCAACAATTTATATGTGCCACTTTCAACCCTCGAATGTTAATCTCAGCTTGAAGGGTACTGTAGAAATCTTTTTTCAAATCATCCTTTTTGTTGCAATTCGGGCAAAGCCAAGTTTCGTCTGATTCACCTAACCGTAGATACTCTGTCTCATCCAGGCCTACGCAATCAGGGTGTAGCCACTTGTTACAAACATCACATTGTATTCCTCGATCTTTAACTCTCTTCTTGCAAAGTTTACATGAGCATCTGGGGCCAGGGTTTGTAGAAATATCACCTGAGATAAGAATGAGTGATAACGCAAAAGCTGTGAATGGTTTCCTTTTATGACTTAGTCGAACGCCGTTCCTTGCCCCAAATCCAACATGGCGTCGAGTCATCTTATCCTGTGTGAATGTCCACTTCAATCCATCTGCATCCATCTTAATAATTGAGGGTCGTACAGGGGTATTTTCGTGACGCGTGATTAGCTGATTTTATTTTCCGTGAAACGTGAATTTAATAAATTATTCTTCGTGATCCGTGACCTGAACGTCTTGCGTGACTCGTGAAGAACTTGAATTATTAACCGATATTCGTGATTTTACTACTCTATTCTGCGTGAGTTTTTGAGATGCAAGTTCTCCGGAAGATTTCTTAGACTGAAAACATCAAATGTGACAAGACGTCCCACAATATATCGTAAAGTAATCCATTGTGCAAATTCACGTGCTTTGCATGCCTATCATGGATCGGATGTCGACTCCTATTGTCTCCCATGTCACGGGAGGTCAAAGGACAGTGATTCGCAACATCGAAACTTCCGAGGCATGGCAGGGAAAAGTACGTCTAGTACGATGAGGTCGATGAGGGTCGAGTGTATTATGCCCCGGTGAGCATGGGAAACTTCTTGTTCTGGACTATGGTGGGACTATGCTCCATTGAAGAACCTCACTAGACTTCTGGTAGTGAGGCTTCATGTCCCAGCAGATGTCAAGGTTGTCGGAGAATGCCATGGTGTAGCTAAATCGCTCGCTTACTGCGATGGAATAGCGTATGTAAGCTCTCCCACAGGAGTACAACTATTTTCCATTGCAAAGAAGCCAACACTACAGCTAAAGAATCTCAAAAAAGTAGAGCTCACTTCTGAGTTGCAGAAGCGAGGACTTGACACACAGGTCAGGTGCTTCGAGAGCGACTCTCTGTGCATCTAAAAAATTTAGAAAGAAGATATGCAGAAACCAAAAGTGATTTGACTAAAGTTCAACTTTCTCGAAAGATCAAGCCATCCAGAATTGCTAAGGCAAGCGATAGTATGATCATTTGTGCCAGCGATGTGGACAAGGTTATTTATTCCATTACATTAGAGATGGATGGAGTGGCAGTTAAAGGCATTGTTACAGTTTTTACAAAATACGCAGCCTCTGGCATAAAAGCAGTGTCTATGTGCCGTAACAATAACATCCTTTATCTGTCTCACAAGGGCTACCCAGGTGGAATCTTAAGTATTGCAATGTCAACACTCGAGGAAACCGTGATCGTACAAAACGGAACAGTAGAATGCAGTGAAAGCGCACACGTGGCCTGGTATCTTGCTGGTATAGTTTATGTGGACATTGGAAGCTTGCAAATAAAGACGAAGATCTGTGCTGAGGAGGCCGTAGTCATTGCTGAGACAGGAAAGGAAGGTAATTCAAATGGAAAGGGAGCCCAAGCAACATTTGCGCAGCCTATGGGCATATGTATGGAGCACGAGAAGAACATATTTATCACCGATGCTCAAACGGGCTCTGTGAAGTTAATTACCTCGATAAAAGGCATTGTAAAGTATCTAAGCCATCTTGCACTCCTTTATAAAGCCTTTTCTGTTCATATGAAACATCAAACTGTACCAAAACGTTCCTACCACAAGCAATCGAGCTTCTGGAAGAACTTGACAGTTACTTGGAAACAATAACAGAAAAAGCGTTGTCGCATAGCAACGATGTCAACGATACCGGCACAAGTAAACCAAGCGGTTCTCAAAGAGCTATTTCTAATCAGACAAAGCGTTCGGTGAACATGATCTTAAATGGACTGAAAGATCTGGAGGCGTTAGTTAAAGAACACAATCCAAGCTTCGCCATTGATCTGTACTCCTGTCGTACAGTTCAGGTTGAAAACCTCCACGCAGTCGGTCATTTCATGGACCAGTTTCCCACCCTTTTGCAGTACGCACGGAATCTGGCAAATACCGTATACGAAAGCATTAAGCGTGTAGTACCCTGGAGTGTCTACTACTTCACGCACGATAAATCCTATTATCCCGTGTTACGCCAAAGCACTCCACTAAATGCCATTCCGAAGCTGGAGCATCTTAACGCAAGAAGGGAGTTGAATAGGCAGGAAAAAGACCTCATGATTGAATGGGCGACAAATAATGGGAAGGCTGCAAGACAGAGAAGTGTGAGGCAAGAGACCACCATGTTCAAGGCCGGTACATAGCCGTTAAACATGTACCGAGCATCCGACTATCCTAAAGATAAAGTCTCATTCAGTCTTAACACTATCGAAGAGGAGACTGTTACTTCTGCTGCGACTGTTACAACTGTTACGCCTTCTACATCGCACGAGGCCATTGAAGATCATCAACTAGTAGAGGAAACCGAGGTAGAAGAGGAGGAAGAGTATGACACTGACTCAGATGCTGAATATCCTATTGCGGACAAGGACGAGGAAGATTCTTTAGACGATTTGGTTTTTCTTCGGGCAGTTACAAGGCGAAGTGGACGAATGGTCAGAGTCGTCCAACGAGAGTGATTTAGGTAGATGATTTACGATATGCAGCCTTTACTTAGCCTTTCACAATTTTGCTTTTTCCAATTTACACTCTTTCTTGCCTAAGATAAGGTTATTAAAAGGAGTATCTTACTTGTTTATTTCCGTGATTCGGGAAACTGAAATTTTGATATCCGTGATCCGTGATTCGTTGTTTTTTCTGTTCGTGAACCGTACGACAGACCCCCCCTGTACGACCGTCAATAATTGGTGAAACATGGCTTTCCGTTAAAAGAAAGCTTCTTGTATCAGAAATGTTATTACTTCTACATATATTTTGCGATAACTTGCCATATAGAACTAGAAAATGGGCTGCCAAGAGCAGTGCATAAAATACACGTCCGATCGACATGATGACATGCGCATCAGTTTTTGTTAAAAATATGAAACAGTATGTTAAGAAACGGACGTGATCACTTCAACGAAAAGTTCACACTGTTACCAGGCAAAATGCACGTACTGGAATACGCAACTAACTTTACTTACAAAGGCGTTCAAACATCTCTCACGAAAACTGACCTCGTAAGCAATTCAATTCATATCTGGACACACGAGGATGTATTTCGTATTTGGAATTAATCCATCTGGGTTAATTAACTAGAGAAGCTAAAAGGACTGTGTGGGCAAGAGCTTCTAGTACTAGCCTGATTCTCAGACGCTCGTGTCACGCACTCTACTCCCTTCCCCGTCTGATTTACTTCGTAGGAAATCTTGTTCCTGACGTCATATAGATTGTCTCATTTTCACCAATAACAGGGAATGTTACACTTTTACAAACCTGAGGAATTTAAGGAATGTGTCTCTGGTAAAAATGACATGTCGGAAGATGCCAGAAATCTTGATGTAGATGTTTACGGTGCTTTGGACCCGGGGGGGTACTCCCTTATAAGGGCTTAATGGGGACGTGCGGCCAGCCAGGGTATGGTTTTCGGGATTTTTGTCTTGAACAGGGTATCGAATTTATCATTTTTTGTCTTAATCAGGGTATCGATTTATCAATTTATGTCTTAAACTGGGTTAAATGTCTTAAACAGGGTATCAAAAATCGGAATTCTGTCTTAAAATGGGTAGGAAAATCAGCGATATTTGTCTTAAACAGGGTCAGGGTATGAGGGGCCGCGCCGCACCTCCCCAACCAGAGATACATCGAGTACCCCCCCCCCCCCCGGGGCTTTGGAGAAAGCTTGCCTCATATTTGGGGTCTCTAAGCTTTTCCCTCAACAGGAAAAAGGCGATGAAGGCTTTTGTCTCCATCAAAGATGTCTTGGTAACGGGGTTGGCAAGTCGCTCATATTCCAGATTGCTTCGGTATTTCACGCTGAACTTTCCAAATTCAACAACACTTTTGCTACGAAGCCAGTAGTTTTTCAAAGGCATATTTATAGGAGTCTCATAATTTAATTAGATTTTTTAAGATTTTTATTCTTTTTTTTCTCAAATTGTTATATATGCATTTTTAACTTTTTAAACTTTTCATAAGTGTAATGCGCATTTGATCAAATTTTTGTTAATTTGCGCAATATAAGTGAATAAATTTCATTTCATTTCATAGTTATGGTTATTTCGCCATTAGCGAGCTTATAGAAGACTGGAAAAATTCCTGGGAGCGTTAGGAATTAAAACTGGCTTCTTAAGGTTAACACAAGAGTAGAATTTGTACACACAAGATTTCGGGCGTTTAGCGACTTGGTTGCTTTGCAAACCTAAGTAGGGAAGTAGGATAACAATATCTTTCTTAGGAACTGTAGACACTGGATTGCTATGCTGATGTTGTCTGTTTTTGTTCAAAACATCGTTGATATGATAGTTGATTATGCCTTGTAGGTAGCCGTTCTGAAGAAGGAGTTTTCGAAGATCATTGAGGGCAGATTGTAGCAAGGAGCCAGATGAACAGATGTCCTTTCCGCCCTATTGTTTCATCGGTTAACACCTATAACTACAATCTTGCTACTTACCTTGTTTCTATACTTCAGCCAATCTCGACCAACCAATACACTGTCAAAGACTGTTTCAGCTTCGCGGATTGGGCCAAAAAGTACAAGCATAAGAATGGAAAAATGTGCTCTTTAGATGTCTCCTCCCTATTTACAAATGTGCCACTCGAGGAAACACTAAACATCTGTCTAGACAAATTTATTCTCTTGCTGATCCTCCGGCTTTACCCAGGGTTGTTTTACGAAAGCTATTGGAAAAGGCCACCAAGAAGAGCCACCTTCTTTTTGATGGTAAATACTACGACCAAATCGATGGTGTTGCCATGGGTTCGCCATTGGGCCCTGTCTTAGCCAACATTTTTATGTGTGTTTTTGAAGAAAAGTGGTTGCTGAACGCCAAAGTTAGTCCTTTAATTTGGAATCGTTACGTTGATGACACATTCACCATGTTTCACAACAAAGACTGTGCAAATGAGTTTTTGCACTATTTGAACGGCTGTCATCGCAATATTAAATTTACCATTGTTTTTGAACATAACGAAGCAATTCCGTTTTTGGACATTCTTGTCACACGTAATCAAAACAACGCTTTCACGACATCCATCTACCGAAAGAAAACTTTCACAGGTCTCTACACGAAATGGGATTCCTTCACTCCACGAAAGTACAAAATAAACCTCATCCGCTCCCTCACTTATCGCTACTACCGTCTTTGTTCATCTGGCTCCTTGCTACAATCTGCCCTCAATGATTTTCGAAAACTCCTTCTTCAGAACGGCTACCCACAAGGCATAATCAACTATCATATCAACGATGTTTTGAACAAAAACAGACAACATCAGCATAGCAATCCAGTGTCTACAGTTCCTAAGAAAGATATTGTTATCCAACTTCCCTACTTAGGTTTGCAAAGCAACCAAGTCGGTAAACGCCTGAAATCTTGTGTGCACAAAAACTGGCTGCGTTGGCAAGGATAATCTTGCGATTGAGAGTGTAGCGTTACGTTTAAGTCGCTGGAATACCTACTGGGAAATGGAAGGTGGAGAAATATGCTGTCCTCCGAGGTTTACAAGAAAATTTTGATAGGAATCGTTGTAGACAAAGCTCACTGCAAGGGCGGATCTAGGATTTTAGCTAGGGGGCTGCACATGTCAAACGGAAATGCACAGGAACCCCAATCTTTATATGTTAGACAATGTATAATACATGCTTTTAAGAGGGTTAAGGCTGTAAATGATGAGGCAACATTTTATTCCACCAAAACTCCAAAAACTAGCGCTTTTAAGGCACAACGGACCGCTGTCTTTTATTTAGGTTTTTTATTTCGTTTGTAAGTTTTAGAATTTTTTAACTAAAACGTGTTTTTTTTGGTACCCAGTGCACCTCCCCTAGATCCGCCCTTGTACTGTATTAGCCACTGGTCTGTTCATGTGTCTTAATCACATCTCTTTAATTAAATAATACACGTACATATATGTGCTTCATCCCCTTTAGCGGTGAATCAGAATAGAGTATGGAACTTCCCCTGTACTCATTTCTTTCAAAAAGTGAATGCAACAATAACAGTAATGATACCTGACAACAGTAATAAGAGGCTTAATAGAAATAAAGAAATTACAAGGGATATATAAATGTGTTCTGGACGTGTTGTCACGTGTGTTCATTGCAACGAGCACTGACGTAACCAAACGTTCAACTTTTTTTTGTCTGGAGGCAACGTGAATCTTGGTGAATATTTACAAGTAAGACGTCTGGGAAAATACTTAAATTTACTGAACCGGAAGAGAATAGTTTTTTCACGGTTAGACGTGTTATGTTATGTTATATTCATTATCGATCGCCAACGGAGCCAGTTTAATTAATTAAGACTGCCGTACTTAATTCCTCAGTTAGTTTTGGCACATGAGTGGAGCGGCGTCTGAAGAGAATCTTTCGATCTAAAGATGCTCATGCTCTCGCTCTCACACTCGCACTTGGCCTGCTGCGCAGGTTAAGATGCACTTTTAACAAACCGCTCACTAGAGAACAGACACCCTGAGAACCGTAAAAAGAGAAGACAAACTAAAAGCAAGTGAGAGGTCGATGGTTGTTTCTGACTTCCTGCGCACTAAGCAGGAGGTAAAAGGGAGCAAGAGCCAATCTTTGCCCGTGGAAAAAAGCTCCCTTCTACACTTTTACGCAACAAAATGAAAAACTGCTCTTTGCACATTATATCGCTCAAATGACAGAAGCCTTGTTTCCGTTTACCAATGTTTATTTATAATATAGATAGGCAAACCCTGCACTGGCGAGAGACTTAAAACACAATCTAGTCTCATGGTGAGTACTGAGTTAAAATAAAAACCACACACATACACACTGTCGTTTTTGTGGCAAATTTAAATCCAAAGTAGAGGAACTAATCTGACTTTTAAAGCCGCCTGAGGACAACGAAAGGCAGAAGACATTATTACAAGATTGTTATGCTTTGCCTTGTCCACTTCACAAGTTTAGGTTAACGAGAAGATACCTCAGGGGCGGATCCAGGGGGGAGGGGGTGAATAGGGTGGCTAGCCACCCCCCAGTTTGGCTCCTTTTTTCCTATTTGACTGCTTTTTGTTGTAATCTTTTTATATTTTTGCTGGAAAAGATACAGTTTATCCGACGTGAACATTTTTATTGATGCAAAACATAAACAAAGTCAAAAATGGCAGCTTTAACTATCTGGACTTTTGCCAGAGTATATACTTCGATCCTTTTAATTTACCCCTCTTAAAATATTCCTAGATCCGCCACTGATACCTTTAATTGTATACAAATGTACCCTCTTCTGATCTCTATTCTGATCGGTTATTTCCTATGAGCAAACTCAAAAGCTTTAATTTTTAAATTCACAACAGTTGTCTTTAAGATATGAGCATCGAGGAGCTAGTCGTCTAAAGAAACACACGTCAACTAACAGTTAATCTCGACTTAGCCAGCACACTGGATTCACACTGTTTTATTCCAAGGGAATGGAACAAACGGAAAACTGAAAAACCTCAAAACTCTGAAAACGTGAAATCACCAGTAAGATTTCTACTGAATTTTAGAGGGGGGTGGATGGTGTTCCTAAAAAAGGAAAGAGAAACAAAAGGGAAGATAAGTACATCGAGAAAGAAAAAGTGCATTTAATAGATGTAGTAAAACGTGACGAGAGGCACTCGTCATAAATTATCTCTGGCACAAAGTGTTAACTGAAGGGTGGACTAGCACATTTCACAGCTTCTCTTTTTCTCCCGAAACCAAAAGAACACGGATAAGAAGAACAACCGCGCTCTGCAAACAAGCCAATAACATGTTTCGCATTTGTATAAATCTGAGATAAGCGCTGTGAGCACTGTAGCAGTGTTACATGTAATGTGCATTGGCATTTACACTGAGGCCTGGTAGTTTCAAGAAGAGGGGCGATGGCCTCGTGTTTAGTGAGCTAGTCCTCGGTTCGGGTGGTCTGAGCTCGAGTCCCAGCCGGAATTATTGCGTTGTCTTCCTTGACAAGACACTTAAATCTCACAATCCCTCTCTCCACCCAGGTGTATAATGGATACCGACGAATTTAATGCAGGGGGGAGGGGGAACCCTGCGATGGACTAGCATCCCATCAAGGGGGAGTAGAGATACTCCTGATCGCTTCATGCTACAGAAACCAGGATAACCTCCGGCTTCCTGGGCCACTTGGCTCGTATGCAGACTTGTAGTTTCACAGCACGTAAGGTGACCGAGGAAATGTTTCGGTAATCACTGAGAAACTGGACAAGAAGAAGTAGGAACGGAGTACGAAAACAAGAACAGCCCATGGTTGGATAGACATACGGCTAACATTTTGTTACTAACAAGGTTACAGACTCTACTAAGGTGGTAGTAATGAATCTATGTCAGTCCAATTCGTCCAATATATGTCTTTACTAGTTTGTACCAGTTAACATACGGCAAACGAACGTTAAGATTAACTAACAACCCAAAACTTAAACCCGAAGCTAAAGATAGAGCAATGCAATTTCCTGCCCTTAGGCACTGTAATTAATTATAGGTGTAAGGGTCGAAGATCGGCATTCAGCTCGGTACATGTAATGTGGGCAACTTCTAATGTTGCGTATAACGCATGTGTGCCATAAAAGGTACCACCTGCAGCACTCACCGCACTAGTTTCCATGGTTATTTCTTGACTGGTACCTTCGTCCGTCCTTGTGACACGAGCTTCTTCACTGATAAAAGTAGCTTCTTCCTGCAAACATGAAACATAAATGTAGTACAGATATACAAAGTGATAAACAAGGTGATGAAGCAAAAAGTTCTAAAATGTTTTGAATTGCGTCATTTTTACTTGAGTGCCAGATTCGTCAGTCCTGATTACAGTCACTTCTTCGTAAAATTGAGACGTTGCTTTCTGAATAAAAAAAAAATTATATTTTAAAATGAGTATTGCTACATGGCTGGGCAACAGTCAATTTATGTTTCAGTTAGAAGAATTATTACAGTGTGACACTTAACTCTCACAATGCCTCTCTCCACCCAGGTGTATAATGGGTACCGACGAATTTAATGTAGGGGCGAGGAAGGGGGGGGGGGGGGGGGTAACCCTGCGATGGACTAGCATCCCATCAAGGGGGAGTAGAGATACTCCTGATCGTTTCATGCTACAGAAATCGGGATAACCTCCGGCTTCCTGGGCCACTTGGCTCGTATGCAGACTTGCAGTTTCACAGCACGTAAGGTGACCGAGGAAATGTTTCGGTAATCACTGAGAAACTGGACAACAAGAAGTAGGACAGGAGTACGAAAACAAGAACAGCCCATGGTTGGATAGACATACGGCTAACATTTTGTTACTAACAAGGTTACAGACTTTACTGAGGTGGTAGTGACGAGTCTATGTGAGCCCAATTCGTTCAATATAATAGACCATATTCGTATTCTCAGTATTGGACTGGAACTAGCTTGCAATGGAGACTAATGCGGGGAAATATTTTCAAATGCAAATACCATTTAATATATTCCCCCACACTAGCCTCCATTGCAAGCTAGTTCCAGTCCAATACTGGGAATACGAATATGGTCTATTATGTCTTTACTAGTTTGTACCAGTTAGCATACGGCAAACGAACGTTAAGATTAACTAACAACCCAAAAATTAAACCCGGAGCTAAAGATAGAGCAATGCAATTTTCTGCCCTTAGGCACTGTAATTAATTATAGGTATAAGGGTCGAAGATCGGCATTCAGCTCGGAAATGTGGGCAACTTCTAATGTTGCTTATAAGGCATATGTGCCATAAAAGGTACCACCTGCAGCCCTCACCGTACGAGTTTCCATGGTTCTTTCTTGACTGGCAGCTTCACCCGTCCTTATGACATGCACTCCTTTACGGATCAAAGTAGCTTCTTCCTGCAAACATAAAAAAGAAATGTCGCACAGATAAACAAGGTGATGTAGTAAGAAGATTTAAAATGTTTTTAATTGCCTCATTTTTATTAAATTGAGTGCCAGGTTCCTTAGTCCTGATAATAGTCACTTCTTTGTAAACTTGAGAAGCTGCTTCCCAAACAAAAATATATATATATATTGAAATGAGTATTGCTACATCGCTGGGCAACAGAGAACACAAAGTAAGTCAGTCTTTTTTTAACTTAACCTAATCGATGAGAGAACAAAATATAATAAGAGAATAAACCATGTCTCTTTCGTAACTTGTTGTCTTAACTTATTATAACTTAACAAAACAAAAGGAAATAATGAAAAGTTAATCAGTTTGTAAAACAGGTCACAGATCCTTTCAGGCGGTAACAAAGTCCTTAAGATACTTTGAGGGTCTTGGCTCTCGACCAGTCCTGGGACCCGTTTCTCAAAAGACCCGGAAACCTATTTCCGAAATTGCCAACCGCTTGTTTTGGAAAGCCGATCTTTTAACATGCTTTCAAGGTAACAAAGAGAAAAATATAACTGTGAAGTTTGACGAATTAAATCCTCTCCGTTCTCGAGATACAAAGGGAATTGTGATACCCAAAAATGCCCGGTAAAGTTTCGGGTCTGGTGGTGGACCTTGGTTTGACAAGACTGTCGCAGGTTGGGCGTTGTTTTGGATTGATTGGTCTGTGGGCTTAGATGTTCTTGGTTTAATTGTGCTGGCAGGGATGCAAGGTTGGTTTCCCCGTGGTAGTGTGCCTGAAGCAGGCTCAGAAGTTGACCTAAATGGCTCCTTACTCTGGCGGAGGTGCCGACGGTTTCTCCTGTGCACTCTGCCATCTTCTGTTCGAACCTCATAAGAACGGATGTCGAGTTGGTCTTCAACTCGGGCTTTAAACCACCTCTTATCCCTGTCACATGGCTTTCGGACTACTCTGACAACTTCTGTCTGTAATGGCTTGAGCTCCTTGGTGTTTTGATTGAAGTACTTTGTTTGGCTTTCTTTTTGAGGAATTTTTTCTTTACATCTTCTTGTGACTTTGGGCTTAGGGAAGTTGCTGGTTGTGGGGAGCAGCGTTCTCGTTCTACGACCAAACATCCTTTGAGCTGGAGAATTTGACAGTCCTTTCGATGGAGTGTTTTTCCATTCCAAGAGTTTCAGGTACACATAAGCTCCTTCTTGATTGGCTTTCTTCATGACATTCTTTGCTGTCTTGATGGCATTCTCGACTTTACCATTTCTTTGGGGGTATCTGGGAGAGCTTGTGGTGACTTCAAACTCATATTTTGTAGCGAATTCTTTAAACTCTTGGAAGCTGAATGACATGTTGTCGCTGATTAGTTGGTATGGAATCGCATGGACTAAAAAGCAGTTTGGCTATTCCAGCTGCAGCCTTGTTCTCTAGCTTGTCTTCTTCAAAGTAGCTTGAGTAATAGTCAACCACACAAAGGTAGTATACACCATCTAATGTGAAGACTTCTGCACCAACTTTTTGCCAAGGTTGATCTGCAATTTCATGACAGATCAGAGGCTCTTTTAATTGACTTGACTGGAAAGATGAGCAAGTGTCACACTTTGAGACGTGGTCAGTTAAGTCGGATTTCATCCCTGGCCAATACACAGCTTCTCTGGGATGCCGCAAGCAATTCTGAACCAATATGTGCGCTCCATGTAGCTTCTCTTTACTCTTTGGGCCAAAGCTGAGTGGAATAACACATCGTTGTCCTTTGAATATCAGATCGTCTTGTGCTGGCAACTCATCTCTGACTAAGGAGTATGGATGGAGAGGGGCAGGAACTTCCTTCCGAGTGTTAGGCCATCCGATGAGTCAGGGTGACTTAGTGGTTATCATCTGCGCCTCCCACCTCTGCGACCCAGGTTCATCTCTGGCCTCGAGGTCGTACGTGGGCTGAGTTTCGGTCGATATCAATCTGACTCCGAGGGTTTTTCTCCGGATACTCCGGTTTTCCTTACTCATCAAAATCGACTCTAGCGCAATAACATCCGGGCGGATACCCCCGTATAGGGATAACCTCTGGTATCTCTCCCTTTCATTGTATTGAATGAATAAAGTTGGTATTATTTATGATGGTGACTTATTTCAGTTGCTGGAGCGTGTGGTCTTGAGCTGTTTCTTCTTGTGTTTCCTTCAGTTGAGGCTCTGAAATAGGCAGGAAGTCAGACGCATGGAGAGATTCTGCTTCCTATTCTGCACTAGACTGGGTGCTGTTCTTTATTAATGCTCTTGATAACGTCTCAGCTAAGTACATCTAAGGTCCAGGCTTGTACCTAAGATCAACATCATACTGCTGGAGTCTCAACAGAAGTCTCTGTAGGCGCCTTGGAGCTAACGCCAGGGGCTTCTTGTAAACTAACACTAGTGGTTTGTGGTCATGCAGGCCAGAGAATCACTTGTCTCCCGAATGTATAGTGGTGATTGTGTTCTTGCGCTACAAGTTCTTTCTCAGTTTGTGAGTATCTTCTTTCCACTGGTGTGAGCGCACGACCTGCATATGTGACTGCATATGTGACTGCATATGTCCCTGATTTTTACAGACTATACGATCTCGAATTAGGTCTTCCTTTAAGGGCCCAAAGTCGCAGGTTTCGGCGAGGGAGCGAAGCGCTGTTACGTAAGCATCGGTCGACTCAGTAGGTTCTTGTAGGCGATTATTGAACTTGTATCGTTCATAGATAACGTTCGTCTTACCAAGGCAGTAGTTCTGTCAAATTTCGAGCACTTTTTCAATGTTCTCTCTCTCTTCATCCGATGAAAACGGCAATCCAGTGTGTATTTCCACAGCATCCGGACTAATACACGTGATACACGGTGACGATTTCATACGCTTTCCAGATTTGTAACCACTTTTTTCAGTTTCTAACTTCTGGGAAAGCAACACATTAGCGACGAACCTCGGGGACGGCGAGGCGTTGACGAGAGGGGCTTCTCCTTCGTTTGGTATTTCAGCGTAGACTCAAGACGGCGACGCGTGCTAACTCCCTAACACAATTTTCACTCAACTGCGTTCCAAATTACACTTGAGATCGATCTATAGCAGGTTCTGGTACTTCTGATCCCATGTAGCGTCACCACTAGCAGTCGGCGAAGAAGGGAAATAAGTGGCACAAGACTAAATTAATGATCGAGAGAGCGAGCGAGCACATGGCGAAACCACGTGACTAGATGACGTTACAACCTCGTTGGAAAACTTGAGCCACATATTTTATAACCCTGCATATTACTTACTTTAGTTCCGCTGTTGAATTCAAGGCTTCTTCGCGTACTCCTATTTGTGTTCAACCTAAAAAATGACGTTTCTCATAAGATATGTATGGGTTAGGGTTTATACTGGCAAAGGCAGGTCGCATGAGAGAAAGCTACATTGGGTGATGTAGACCACACATGATTCGTTAGGTTTTAGTTACAAGTTTACGTATTTTTAACCAGTTACCATTCAGAGTTAGCCTTTTATTTTTGCGTGAGTTTTATTTTCGTTATGTCTTATTATTGATAGAGGTCCATAAAAGTTAATTCGACGAAAGTTAACCCGCAAGAAGGAAATGGGGAGGGGGGGGGGGGGGGGGCGACTTTAACCGTACTTTATTGTCCTGGTGACTTTATCGCTTTCGGTGCAGTTATTTGCCTGCTTTAACGCGATTTAAGCGACTGCTCAGCTTCCCAGGTTGTCACTCGTACCTAAATAAAGGAAAGGCTGGAAAGTAATTTCTAGCTTACTTCGCATCTCGCCGATAGACGCACACTTCTCCTACATCAGTCACGCTCAAACTCCGGCGATGGCCACACGGATAAATTTACTTCTCTTCGACCGAGTTTCAAGGTCCAGCGATGGATACGCGCTGGATCTTGAAACTTGGTAAATGTAAAGTGGTGACAGTTGTTATGACGACTGAAGCTTTGTAATTTACCTGGTCTTTAAATGTCGGAAAATGTTCTCATGGATGTTCTCAAATTCTAACGTTAACAAAAGTAAACTGCCAGTGAGGCCATTTGAAGCTATTTGAGGAAAGTAGCATGTAACAGTCTCCTTTCTAATAAAACGTGTAATAAACACAAAACAGGAAAAAAACATCCAGCTACGGTGGTTCATATTACACTGAAGATTTCGGCCGTTTATAGTGACAAAATCTGTTTGAGATTACAAGGCATCACGGGCGTTCAGTTGTTTCAGGTTGTTTACATGATGTTTAATTTATCACACCTTCCTTCTTCGCCTTCTATCATCCTTCTGTAATCTTTAATATCCGAGTCCAGCATTTGATTCACTTCCTTCAGATTTTCATCGTATTCATGGTTTTCTACAATCCACTGTTTCCCTTCTTTGATAAGTTCATCTTTCTGAGTGATTATTTTCTCAAACCTCCTGTTGTCGGCCTCCCGAAGTGTTTCTGACTGTTCAATTTTCAGTATCAAGCTTGCATTCTGAGAGAATTAATAACAAATTTACACATTTTTATATCTAATAAACAAAGAGAGACATGTCTGAAGGAATTTATTTTCTCACTACAGCAAACAAAGTGTAAAAGATCTATTCCATTTTACCTCAGACTCCCACTGGCCTATCTGTAACTTGAGATTTTCGATATCAATGGCCAACTTTCTGTTTTCTTCTCGGACACTTGACAACTCTTCCGAATCTTTTGAATGCATCTGCTGCAGCGCTTCACACTGAAAATTAACAGAAAAGTGCAAGACCCGCCAGTTTATGTTCAAACACCTAGTCCAAAGATCGAGGGTGAGTGATACGGGCAACATCTCCTTTTTATTAACTTGCTGTGCATCATTGCACATCATCATTACAAGTTAAAGAGCACAACCTTTGATGCGAGTCGCAAAATGGAACTGCACAAATTAGACGAGGGTTTAACTCTTAGCAGCATGTTGCGGGAACTTGCAACAAGGATGTTAAAACGGGCAAAAAGCTTTACAACTCGCAATGAAACAATGTTTGCGTTATCAGTTGCAATGCCAATTTTCACCGTGTTACACCGGCTTTAGGCCCGTGGAGAGAAAAACGAACTCCGGCCGTAGAGTTACCTAGATCTTGTTTTGTGTGCTTGGCTTGGAATTTTTTTACCCCTAAGAGGTACCAATTCTAACACAAAAAATTGTGTTCTGTCATATTTTTTCTGCTCAGTATCCTAAAAGGTACCGCGAAAGCCCCCGCTGAAGACCTTTTGAAGCGGGACTCCGTAAAGGTACCAAAACCACTTTTTTAACTCCTAAAAAGGTACAATGAACACCCCCGTCCTTTTTATATGGGAGTCCTCCCCCGGAGCTTACACATTCTGGTTAAAGACCTTCAAAAGTGGAAACTAAATTATATTTCTATATTACCTTGGACTGCCACTGGCTCAGATCTATTCTGAGATTTTCGACATTTATGGACCAAGTTCTTTTCTCTTCTTGAACAGTTGTCAATTCTGCCACAGCTGTTAAATACTTCTGCCGCAACTCATAATACTAAAAAAACAATATTGATACAGGAACCATCTCTATAGATTCATTACCAGCTGAAGTTCCAATAGCCTGTTCCAGGCTCTCGGTCGATGGGGACGATCGAAAAAGCGGGCAGTCGACGAGCGGGATCCGGGACAGAAAAGGAGATGACATCCCTTTGTCACCCGCCCGTGTTTTCGATAGTCCCCACTGACCGAGAGCCTGAAACAGGCTAATGTTTCCAGCCTAACTACTTAATAATAATAATAATAATAATAATAATAATAATAATAATAATAACTACTTTTATAGCGCTTATCCAATTCTGTTCTAAGCGGTTTACAAAGATAGGAAAATAATTCATACATGTTAAAAACAATTTTCGAAAAGCTGAGTCTTAAGTTTATGTTAAAAAAGATTTAAATTGTCACAAGAACGGATGTCATCAGGTAGTTTGTTCTACAGTTCAGTGGCCGAAACAGCAAAAGCTCCAGAGCCATACGGCTTGAGATTAAAGTTAACAGGACTCAGGTGAAATGCTGAAGATGACCGAAGCGTTCTTGAAGTAATGAATAACGGCGTATCAGGTCTTGAATATAGATAGGAGACTGCTGGTGAAGAGCTTCGTGGGTGATCAGAATTGTTTTGAATTTAATTTGCTCGGAAACTGGAACCCAGTGCAAGTGGAATAAAATAGGGCTGGTTTGGTCGTACTTGCGAGAGCTTGTAATCAGTCGAGCCGCGGCATTCTGTACTGAGTTGAAGCTTTTTAATAACATATTTCGGGACATCGTATAGAAGAGAGTTACAGTGATCCAACTTGGAGGTTACAAAGGCGTGGACTAGAGTCTCAGTGGTTTTAGTGGATAGCAATTTTCTTATACAGGAAATGTTTCAAAGATGATAGAAGGCAGATTTACAAACAGAATTGACATAAGGGAGCATAGACATAGTACTATCAAAAACGACACCGATATTTCTGGAACATGGAGACGGCTGGATTGTATCAGAATAAAAATGACGTGGAGCTAAAGACTCTTGAGTAGTATGCTTTGACTAGAGGTGAAGAAGTTCAGTTTTGTCTTTGTTTAGTTTCAGCTTGTTTAAAGACATCCACTTATCAAGATCGGATAAGCATTCCTCAATTTTAGCGATACTGCTGGTTAATTCCAGATGGTCATTAGCAGAAAAAGAAATGTTCGACTGAAAGTCGTCACCGTAGAAATGAAATTGCATGTCGTGGAAACGTAGAATGCCGGCAAATGGAGCAGTGTAAAGTAGGTAGAGGATGGGCCTAATCACGGAGCCTTGAGGTATTCCACATTTGAGCTCACCAGACTGTGACTTCCTCCCGTCGATTAAGACAACTTGCGTGCGGTTAGTAGAGATCAAGTAGCAGGAGCATGACACTGTCGCGATTATCAATAGCAAGCAAAATGTCGTTTTGAACACGCACAAGGGCGGTTTCGAAACTGTGAAATGGTTTGTAGGCTGATTGATGTGGCTCTGTGAGTTGGTTAGAATCAAGATGAACAGTGAAGACGCGCTGCCACAACCTTCTCAATAACTTTTGAGATATACTTGAGGTTCGAGATAGGCCTAAAATTACTAAGAATTTCGTGATCCAGATCAGGTTTCTTGAGCAGATGTTAAAACGGCGCTTTTAAGAGACTAAGGCGAAAAAGCCAGATTCCAGCTTCAAGTTTGCAATCCTACAAATTGATGGTAAGAGCAGGTCAAGTGTTCTTTCAGTAACGTGGCAGGCAGAGGATCCAGACAGCATGATTTCTGCACAACAGAACGAGCAATTTTCGATAGTTTGGAATTCGAAGTAGGTGAGAAGTTGCTAAGTTCACAATTAATGGTGGAAATGTCCAAGGAGAAAAATAATTTGGGAATTTTTGGAGCAGTAGGTATGTTTCTGATACAGGATATTTTATCCTCGAAAAGGGTGACAAATGTATTAGCAAGATCTTCAGCCGAGGAGCTGGTTGGGAAACGTTTCTCTGCTTCCTTGTGAAGGAGACGGTCAATTGAACGAAACAGGGCTTTATTGTCCTTGCCAGCCTCCGAAATACGATTAGAGAAGTAGTCCATTTTTGACTTTAAAATGGTGTTCTGAATAACAGTGCGTTGATTTGCATAAGGTCGATAGTCTGATTCAAGTTTGAGCGTCGCCAGCGCCTCTCAATCTTGCGGCAGGTTGATTTCTGTTTTCTGATTTCCTCGCTGTAGCAAGGAGCATTAGGTCGCAAAGTGATGATCCTTGTGTGCTGAGGTGCATGTTTATCTAAGATTGAAGATAGAACCAAATCATACTGGTCGCAGAGCTCCGTAATTTCCTGAGATGGTGAGTTGTATAAGGCAGAGGAACGAAGGTCACACCGTAGGTTGTCTGGATCAATGGAGAGCAGTTTACGTGATGTGAGTGAGGGTGAGCTTAGCTCTAGGTGGTCTCTTGATAGCCAAGGTGCAATGAACAAGGATAATGTTTGAATAATGTTTATTTCGCGATTTTATTTGGGTTTTCAACCGGACTGCGAAACAAAAAAGCTCGTGTAACCATCATTAATGTCTCTATGACAGGATGGAGCATAAGAGAGTTCAATTTGTGTCAAATGTATTTACCACTGCCGTGCTATAGGTGAGGGGACTGAAACTAAATAGCCAAATATTGCAAATAGAACATAAACTATTAAGAATCCCAACTGGTGGATAGCCTCCCATGCAGACGCTCTTGGGGCTCGTCACTCTTCCTTCCCCACGTGGAGAAAGAACTCGTGACGAACCCTGGGAGTGTCTGCGTGGGAGGCTAAAACTAGTCACGGGAGGCCGACCAAGTGGCTTTTCATTTCAAGCGGTCGAGGAGTTGTAATCGGGACTATCGAGAACAAAACCAGATAGCGGTAGGGTGAAGGATTTGAGACCTCCAGAAACTCCACCGCCCTGTGCCACTCGGACATGCCGCCTCCCACAATGTAGGCCTCTCTTCCGAGGAAATCCCCGTAAAGTTATTCGTAGACGTTCTATCCACTTCTACCGCGGATGACATTATCTCGGACGTTTCATGGATTTTTCGGGGTGGATGCCGGAAAATGCGTGTAAAGCTGCTTAGGTTGTCCACGTGATTAAAATAACCAAACGATTTATAAGTATCCAAAGGGGTTGGTTATTTATAGTCCCTGTTTGGATTTCGGAAACCAGTGGTAATTTCCAATAACTTGAGAGGGATAAGGCCATTTTAGGAAATAAACTCTCTTATTCTTAATCCTCTGTTGGTTTCTCGGTATTTGGAACCGCAGAACCATAACCCTAAGCCCTTCATCTTTCACGAACAAGGTGCAGAGATGAGTGTCCTTATTAGAGGAGAGGCTTACGAAATCCTGTTTCTTGGGATCACATTAAAAAGTGAATGTTTGTCCGTAAAATAGAGTTGTCCTTAGGGAGAGGTTGCACAGTCTTACATTTGTGCTGTGGATTCTAAAGAAGCTGTGTAAATCTCACTACCTCTGACTTGTGACTTGTCTCAAGTTCGTTCCTCAGTTCTTGCAGCTGCCGCACCAACATTTCTTCATAACGTGTTTTCATTTCCGATTCAACTTCAAAGCGCTTTGCCACTGCGATTTGTAACTGGCGGCGGATCTCAACTATATCCTAAAGAGGAAAGATCACAATACATGACATACTGGTGGATATGGGAGGCACGATGGTTAGTTAGAAGTTCTTTCGCTTTCTTTCGCGTGCTTCTCCCCTATTTTTTACCTCGCCGTTTTTCGCGCTGCTGCCCAACTAACTGGAAGAGGCTAATGGTTAGTGCCCCGCACTTCCGGATCGAGCGCTCCGGATTTGCGCTCTGTTCTGGGGTCATTGGGTTGTGTTTTTGGGCGAGATACTTTATTCTCATAGTGCCTCTCTCCACCCAGGTGTACAAGTGAGTACCGACAAATTAAAGTTAGAACTCGAGATAACCTTGGGATGGATTAGTATCCCAAGTGGCAAGAGACAATAAGCACTCGATGGATTGAATGGCCCTAAGGGAAGCAGTGAGTTTTCCACGAGACCCTCAATGTTAATTACACGCAGCGTCCAGGAGGGGAGTAGAAATACTCCTAGTCTCTTAACGCCAAAATTTAATCTTAAGTACAGGATAAATGGATCTAAACGATTTTTTTTAAAAATCTGGACAGGTTCTGATGTGAGAAAATTGAAATATGTTTTCTGGCAGCTTAAACAGGTCAAAAGCGTCATTTCAAAACCACATGTTTTTTGTGGATAGTTAAAACCCATTACCTTTTCATGTGTTTTCGTCTTAGAAACCAGTTCTGCTCTCATTTCCAGTAGTTCTTGGCACTCTTTCTTTCGCTCCAGTATTTTAACTTCTAAGTTCTTAATTTCCTGATTTCGTGCTACTAGCTGTCCTTCTTTTTCAGAAAGTTTCCACTGAGCCAGTTTCAAGGCATCTTCAGTCACCTCGTGCGCTTTGATCTCTTTATTAAGCCTTTGAAGTGACAAGAAAGTTTAGGAGCCACCTCTTAGCAAGTCTTAATTGTCAATACAATTGTAAAAACAATCCCTTAAGTCTTGTACAGTGCTCCTATCGAATAGGTTGGATGTGATGGAGTAAGTAGGCACATTAAACTCGCATAATATGGCAAGTCATTGCAATCAAATACAAGTTCTGCTAAATTATGCTTCTGTTATTAGGTCAAGAAGGCTAAAATATTGATATCAGAAATGAAGTAATAAATTCTATGGTAAGTTTAATGGATACCTGAATTTATTTATTGCTTCAAAAACAAGCTTTCCCTTCTGTCCCGAATTGAAGATTTCGATATTCAAAATGATCCATTACTTGAATGTTTCTAGTGGGGACGTGTTTTCATAAGCATAAATATAAGCGAAAGACTTAAAATACATACTAAATTGACCGCTCCCCATAAGGGCTTTTCAGGGCCATTGAAACAATCAACAAAACGGCAGAACACAACATCAACTGTTAAGAATCCCAACTGGCCGGAGGCAAACCAGTTGGCTATTTACAAGTGCGGCCGGGAAGTTGAACCAGGGACTACCAGGAACAAATTCAACGAGTGATTAGAACGGGTCTTGAACCCGGGATCTCCGGATCTCAAGGCAAGCGCCCTAACCACTGGGCCACACTTCCTCCAGACTTCAGCCAATCAGCAAGCACTTTAATTTATGCTTATGCCAACCATGTCTTCACTGGACATAACACCGACAAGAACGCTTATGCTTGCGTCGCAATAGCCTGAAATGTCAGTCGTCTCTCGCCCTCAGCCTTCCCTCGCCCGGGGAAGGCTGAGGGCGGGAGACGACTGACATTTCAGGCTAGCGTCGCAAGTGAGGACCGGGCTTTTACCACTATGCACCTAACAGTTTGATCTTGTATCTGATTGGTAGCTATCCAATTAACATGTCAAAGCCATTACAAAGAGTTCACGGTTTTAAGGTACGCGTGAGAGGAAGTCAATTCCTTGCGGTTTGATCCTACATTTGATTGGCAGCTAGACAGTTGGACATGCCTAACATGGTAATGGCGACAAGAAGTCAAGAGAAGCTAAACCCTTTCCTGTGCAGTAGTGCACCTTTTTGAAAACACTTTGTAGTATAGTTAAGATAAATTCTTCGGGCCTATAGCCGATTGCCACAAACTAGCAAAAAACACTTATCGTAGAATATTTGTCCAGCTTGGAGCGAGGAAGAAATTGTTATCATTACATACAACAAACGCTACTTGTCAAGAGAACGGCTGTGTTATTCATTAGGATGACACCCGGTCTGTTACTCTAAAACGCAAGAAAAGTGTGTAAAAAACGTAATATTACTTACTTGTGTTCGTATTCATCAGCCAGTGCCTTGTTTTTCCCGTTCTCTTGCAAAATCTTGTCGTACAGTTGATTTGCATACTCTATCCTCAATTCAAACTCCTTAATCTCTGTTTCTTTGCTCGTCTTCAATTTATTGACCTCGACTGTCAACTTGTTCTTCTCGGCTGTCAGCTGGCTCTTCGAATCCTCCAAAGTTTGAACTTTTTTTATGTAAACGTCTAGGCGTCCATTCAAATGTTTAAATTCCTCTTCTTTCTTCTCTAGGAAGTAACGAAGAGCTTGTTTCGTCGGGGATATGACGGGAGGAAGGTCGCTGGGAGGTAAACTCGTCATTTTGAAAAGCACCTTTTTCCAGGCGTACCACGTTTTGTTCTTGGTTCCAAATGAATACAGGATTACTAAGATGATAATTTGACAATTGCTGGTGTTTTTATATGTCCGCTCGAGTTGCTGAGAACGCGGAAAATCGAGAACTTCCAATCATATGCGGGCTGTAACAGCTATTAGCTAGAAGGGTTGATTTAATAACCGGCTGTTGCCACGAAACAATCAGCAATATTGGTCCTTCTTTCGAAATCAGTTGAAACAGTTATATCTTTTCTGTTTAAGAGTTTTAGCATAAGCGGAGGAGAGAAAAATGAGCGAAAGAAGTTTTACACAACGTTTCGATGACTCCACATCATTTTCAAGTGGAGAGAGAATAAAATTTGATAACTTAATATATACCATGCGAGGTGCTAAAACAAAAGGTGTAAAGGTGTGCATATAAATGCACAGGACGAAGCACCGAGAATCCGCGAGCTGGAACATTGCGGAAACACAACGTCTAGCACGTGATTCCGGTAACGGATAAAAGGCGTTTATTCATGATTCTGTCTCTGCGGTAACGGCGGAACCGAACCACTTTTGCTCTATTTCCATCACGTTTCCAATGAAGGAAACTCATGTTTCCGTTCGGCGTATAATTGTGAAACAGGATGCGGATACACGAAGAAACGTTTGAAAAAGTAATCCATTTTGCAATTCCATAAACGCAATCTGAACTTATTTGGATGGAAACGTACCGTGTATTTTCAATGCTTGCTACCTCCTTTATATTGCACTAAAAACAGTGATCATTCGTCTGTTAGACGAACTACTGCTTTATTTGGGCATGACAACAAAGCTCTAAACAAAGGCTCCATCACAATTACCTTACCTTAAAATTTTACTTTGAATGGCAAACTCCAAGGTGGCTGCTCGTATCCTTAAATTTCCATCAGATCCTTTTATTGTCTCCATGATTAAATCAAAACTTGAAAATATTTGACCATTTGGTAAGTTAAACACTGCCCTTGTGGGTTTAGTTTAAATAAAGCTCGTGCTGTTGAGAATAACCGTCA
>NC_090870.1:50624521-50634521 GCF_036669935.1 Montipora foliosa
TTTAGAGGCAACTATTTAAGTATTCATTCCTCGGGAATTTTTTTTAAATAATTGTTTACTTTCTAATAGGACTGGGGTAACGCGACTTTCGAGGCGTACCCTGGGCCTTGCTTTGGTTGAACGAGGAAGGGTCGTAAAAAAACAGGAGCCATGTTCTGAGGGGGAGCATCTGGAGCCTGGGGACAAAACAATTCCGGAAAAAAAAACACTTTTAAGAACCATGCAAATTAAAAAGAAGCGGTAAATAACCGTTTTCATGAGTTTGGAGATATGGTAGTTGAGAAGCCAAAAAAGGGAGGGTGGGGGGGGGGGGGGGGGTGCAGGACTGGCGCAGTGGTGAGAGCACTTGCCTTCCACCAATCATTGCCCGGCATCGATTCCCGGATATGACGCCACATGTGGGTGGAGTTAGTTGGTTCTCTATTCTGCTCCAAGAGGTTTTTCCCCACGTACTTCGGTTTTCTTCTCTCCTCAAACAACAACGTTTGATTTGATTTGATTTGTTCTGATTTCAGCTTATTTGCAGTTTCCCCGATTAGTAGAGCAAACGTGCTCTGCTAAATAACCTTGAGACTTAAATAAAGTGATGATGATGATGATTATTGTTATTATTTATCATTAAAACCATAGCAACAACGTTGATAGCCTTCACGAAGTGTGGTATGAAATCAAAACATGTAAAAATAATTGAAAAATGTTGACATCATTTACCTGAAGATTAAAGCGTATCTCAAAATCGATTGCTGGAAATTTCATGTTTTAAAATCCCTGTTAGCTTAAACCTTGAGATTGTGACTCCGTAATTTACGGACATCCGGTATGGGCTGCGATCAGAGTCTTCCGTTTCGCCGACCACGTGACATAAAGAAACGGAGGGCTCTAGGGACGAGAATGTGTTTGCTCACCAAAACGTGAGCATGTGCTCGATAACTTAATCTAAACAAGCCAACGATTGGCTTAAAACAAATTGTCTGAAACGGGGACACCGATTGGCCCAAACATATATCAAAAAGAACTGGACGCTCTATGAGCGTTAACTGCACCGTTCCAGTTAATTTTTTCAAGTGGGGGATCATTTAGACCATTTGACGGGTCACCCAGACGTCGTGCTAGCAGTGGCCCTTTGGCTCACATGTTCTCACGTTGATTATTTTGTAATGTCCTGTTCCTTTTTGAGGTCCTTTACTCTTTTAAGATTTGGTAATAAATTCAGTTCAAAGATAACAAAACACTTTCTTGAGTAAAACTCACTAAAATAAAACGAATAAATTCCACTTAGATTCTGACTGGACTGCCGTATGGCAACCCAGTAAAAACTGACAAAAAAACACAAAAACATCCCACGATTACAACCAAGAATCATCTGACCTTGCAAAGTTAATACATGCTGCTATTGAGAACCAGTGGCTTGCTGAATATTCTGTCGTCTATGCGCTCCTCACTGATTCCAAGGGATTGATAATTCTTTGAACTGCATGATGATACCCCCAAAATTGTTTTTACCTGCGCTGCCCCTTTCTCTCAGGAATTATTAAGGCCGTTCGTGCTCAGCTATAAATTAATCTTAGATCATTATAAACATATTTTGGGTACACAATATTTGCCATTTTGTCGATCAATTTTTACACTCACCTTCAAATCATTTTCTTAAGCAAGAGACAAAGCAAAGTTCGACAAAGTTGTGGAAATATTACATACACGTGTGAAAAGCGCTTGGAGTGGAAGCGAATTTAAGAGCTTCCAAGCTACAACAAGTTGCAAAAATAGTGGAGACACTTCACCTTCTTGGGGCATTATTAATTTCCCTATTATCCCTCACACTGCAGCCCCCCATCCCCCCTTATCAGTGATGCTGGCAAGACAAAAAAACGTTGGAAACTTAAGCAGTCAACACTGAAAGGGGGAGAGGGGAGAGGAAGTGGGAAAGGTTTAAGTTCTAGCAGTACGGCGGGCATTGGAAGCTAGAAAAGGTGTTTTTTAATGAAAGTGTCTCAACAATTTTGCAACTTGTTGTAGCATAAAACAGTAACCCTCTTAGCTAATTGGACAATTCAGCATTCTACCTTTCAAGCTTATAGTCTTCGATACGTAGACTTAGAGTCCGAACGACCGAAGTTGAATTACAACACTTCCGACTGCAGATTTATCAGCTGACAAAACGAGTGTTAGCTCTTCGGTAGAGTAACATCCCATCATTTTGTATTGCAACCCTTAGTGGTTCTTTTGTTAAAGAAGTAAAAATTCCGAGTTAAATTGTGTTTGTTTTGATTAGGTAACGATGCGTTTAAGTACTTTTGTCGCGTGGCAAAGCAATGTGTGATAATGATTTACTTGTCGTATCATTAGAATTCATTGTGCGTAACAAATGCCTCTGCAGATGAAGTAAATTGTGCGTAACGAATGGTGCTGCAAGGCAAAAAGCCTTTTAGAGTGAAGCACGCTTTGTCTTCTTTAGAAGTGTGAAGTTATCTTTATATTTATTAGTGTGCGATTGATAATTTAGAAATGACTTGATCTTGTGTTAAAAATATGAAACAGTATGTTAAGAAACGGACGTGATCACTTCAACGAATGGGTACAATGTTACCAGGCAAAATGCACGTACTGGAAAACGCAACTAACTTTACTTAATGTGTATAGTGCGTATAGCTTAGATGTGTAGTGTAGTTCGGATGTTCTGTGTTTATTATAGATAGGTAGCGTAGTTTCGATATATAGCTCCGATGTATAGTAACGTGTAAACTAATAACATTTAAACTAATAAATGTGGATATATTAAATAAAATTTAAAAAAAAAACTAACTTTACTTACAAAGGCGTTTCAACATCTCTCACGGAAACTTTCGAGCTTTTACTGACCTCGTAAGCAATTCAATTCATATCTGGACACACTAGGATATATTTCTTATTTGGAATTAATCCATCTGGGTTAATTAACTAGAGAAGCTAAAAGGACTGTGTGGACAAGAGCTTCTAGTACTAGCCTGATTTTCAGACGGTCCAGGTCGCTCGTGTCACGCACTCTACTCCCTTCCCCGTCTGATTTCTTGTTCCTGACGTCAAATAGATTGTCTCATGTTCACCAATAACAGGGAATGTTACACTTTCACAAACCTGAGGAATTTAAGGAATGTGTCTCTGGTAAAATTGACATGTCGGAAGATGCCAGAAATCGTAATGTAGATGTTGACGGTGCTTTGGAGAAACTTTGCCTGGGGTCTCTAAGCTTTTCCCTCAACAGGAAAAGGCGATAAAGGCTTTTGTCTCCAAGAAAGATGTCTTGGTAATTTTGCCAACGGGGTTTGGCAAGTCGCTCATATTCCAGATTGCTTCGGTATTTCACGTTTAACTTTCCAAATTCAACAACACTTTTGCTACGAAGCCAGTAGTTATGGTTATTTCGCCATTAGCGAGCTTAAGAGTGAATGTCCCTAAAAATCAAAGAAAATTTAAAAAATGTGGCCACGGTCAAAAAATCGATTTCGCTCAGACTTTATCAGTTTGAAGTCCTAGGTAACTAACTAAAGGGAATCAAGTTAGTTTTTAGAAATATTCCATTTAACGGCAGAAAACCACGAAAAATGGTTATCGCACCGGAAGCTCATATTTCACTCCGTGAGAATCCGAAATTTCACACTTTTCAGCTCCTTGCTACACAGACGTTTACATCGCTGTGAATCTTTCTCAACTTTTATTGCATATATTTACTCTTCCTCGGACAAGACATAGTGATTATTTTTATCTCTTGTTCTTTCCGAGCGAACTGAGCCCCGATTAATTAAAGACACTTTTCTTATCAGTTGAAAACTCAAAAATAATCCAAATCCAGCGCGGCAAAAAGCTGACCGGTAGTGTTTCAAATCTTCTGATATTTTAACCAAAGAGTGTCCAGTCATTGAGGTTTAGGTTTGCAGTTTCATTTATTTGGGATCTAGTAGCAGTTTTGAATGAACGCCGGTCAAAATTCGAGAAAATTACAATTCAGCGCTATTGAATTTACAACGTAAGCTGATGTAACACAATTCCCCCCATGCAAGGAAAAAACAACGACAACAAGAAAACGCCAGAGACATCACAAAACGGGTTTAAATTGTTTGACGCTGGTGAAACGTTAGAGAAATAGCACTTATCTTGACCATCGCGTGCAAGAGGAAAAAAGACAAGGAACACCAAACTTAAATCACACTCTAATCTACCCTGGCTCTCGCTTCGTTGTGTCACGCACGAACAAGTTGAACAACTTCGTTGCTAAAACAACAGTACAAACACGTAAAGTTATTGACTCCAAACCAGGTGATAGTTTAAAGTATCTGTGTTGTTGATGTGCGAAATTTTTCTTTAATAAGATTGGATAAGCCAGTTAACATGTTGATGAAATCAAACCGCCCTAAGAGACACAAATTTATCACGGAAGAGCAACTTAATTCATGCCTCCTAAACGTAAATATTGCATCGGTATCTAAATAAACAAAGCACTTATATCTCAATGAACAGAGTGTATTGCAGAGTGTTTCGCGACATATTCAAAAGCGATTTTGTGTTCATTCTTTAGATTCTCGGTGGAATTTCACTTGCATAACAACAAAGTACAACATGTAGTCAACCCAACTTCCGTCATACCGCTTTCCGGAACCTAAGGAGAAATGGGCCTATCTTGGCAAGGTGTAGATATTTTCAGAAACCAGCTAACTTACACGTGCTGCTTACGAATATCTATCCCACTCGTCGAGCATCGTTATGGTTGGTTGAAGGTTAAATAGTTTAGAGTAACGTACGCAGTGTACAGAATTTGGCTCGGTTCCCGTGGGGTGGGGGCGGGTACTCCCAGAAAAATTGGGTGGAGGTGTGAAGCCCGCTTTCCAAAACCCGTACCCTATTTATGACCAAAACTTGTGATTTTCCCTACCCTATTAATGACCGTTGCGGCTGGCACGGTTACCCTAAACATAATTTATGAAGGGCTTTTGATGATCTTATCGATAATGATGAAAACGTAGCTTCTTCTTAAAAAACATACTCAATTCAAGACTAAAGTGCAAAAACCATACCCTGTTTATGACCAAAATGGCCAAAATCGATACCCTATCTATGACCAAAACGGCTGAAAAGCAGATACCTATATAGCCCATAAAAGGGAGTACCCCCCCCCCCCCCACCGGGGCTCAGTCACTGTAAGGTTCTATGGAAAGCTCACCTCACCTCACCTCACCTATTACCTACTAAATAAAGGCATAAATGTAAACAGCTGATTTAATTGTCTCGGTTTTACGAGGCACAGCTGCATTCGTCCACAAGCTGCGACAAACGACTGATATACGGATTCTTTCGTCTTTGCGTTATATCGGAGACATCCAAGCCCAGTTCAATGCAAATGCTACGCAACATGTCCACACTTAGAGACGTCGGTTTCTTCTTGCACGCTTGCATGAGGTCACAGATATTGTAGCCTGAAGAGGATACAATTGGGTGCTGAAGAGAAACCTCCCTCATCACACGCGCACAGATTTTCGAATGGGTCGTCTGCGCCAACGCTGCCCTGTTATCTTCTGCTGGGACCGCGTCGTCTGAATCTCCACGGTTCACTGTACTGGGAGCCAGCCTTTTCTTTGCTGCCAGTCTTGAGAAGAATCCAGTGATTTGCTTTCCTGTTAGAACTTGTTCTGGTTGAAACCGACGAACTCCCAACTCGTCCCTTGCAGATCTCATTAATTTTGAGACCTCACTCGGATCTGCTTTCCGTCCACTTTGCTCGCCAATTTCAAATTGCTGTTTCAAAAATTCATTCTGTTTCTGCGTAAAACGAGCCTTCTTGGTGATTGTCTTTAGAGCGCATCCCATTGGAAGGGGAGTTAAGCATTGGCTCTGTTCTTCACATTGTAACTGTACAGTGGGAATCCTACTACCTTCATCCATTAGCTTTGAAGCGTAAACTCGTTTTGCCTTGTCATACAGTGTTTCCTGTTCAGGGAGTCGTTTGTGTTTACCCGTGTCCAAATGTGCTTGTAGCGATGTAAAATGGCTGTAGGCTTTTATACATCCTTCCTCGGGGCACGGGAAAAGTAGTGAAGCTTGATCATTTTCACTATCATCATCATCTTGGTCTTGACTGGTGGTCTCGTTGGTTGCTTCTGGATCCCGTTTAGATGATTTCTTTACATGCCTGTGTCTCACGCTCTTGAAAGATGGCGTGGTCTGCGATGGGGGATCAAGGACTTCTAGAACTTCCGGGATCTGCAAAACGCCCCCAAATTGAGACCACGGTATCAACTTACCTGGACCCACATTGAACGCTCTCCACGCACGTATTCCGCTCTCTTCATACTTGAAGTTGTTAAGCAAGCTAACACCCTCCCATTTGACTGGCGGAGTAATTGACGTATTAAGTGAGACGTAACTAGCTTTCGCACGAGACTCTGGACCAGACTCTATGGCAGTTTTCAGCTGCACAGCTGTTGTCACATCATGACCCTCGTTAACATATCTTCCTACATCTCCCTTAATAGTTGCTGCTTGACGGTCGCAGACTCCTTTGCCGCCTTGAGGGTCGGAAAAGTCGTTCCGTTCTACAACCACCCCAGCGATGTCACCTGCTAGTTTAGCTGAAACGATTGTATACCCGCCGTGGTAACAGCCTGCATTATCTTGCTTGTAATAAGCTCTTTCTAATTGCGGCATTTCCTTCTTCAGTGAGGCGAGGCAGTCCTGCATTATAGATACCACGACGGCACTGTCTTGTGAACAGTTCTGAAAGACATGTACAAATGTTTGAGACTCAAAGTGCTCGCTTTCTTCCGACTTTCTGATTGCAACTGTAATATGCCATGGTAACCCACGCTTAGCAAACCAGTCCGACTGCGGCTCTCGAAATTTCCGTGGCATGTATTTCATCGCCCAATCCTGAACAAGGAACACATCAGATTTGCTCTTGATTTTAGCTAAAACAGAACATTTGGCTTGATCCTGGTGAACGGAGCGCAACTGATGGGATTTCCAGATCATGATGTTATTTGTTGCTTGCTTAATAGTGTGCAGCATGTACTCCTTCTCCTCTTCATTGCAAAGTGCATGAGAACACTCACTTTCCAAGGTAGTTAGAACTTCCTGCAACTGGCAGCACTGCGCGCATGACTCATTGTGTGGGTGATCGCAGCAGGCTTGAAAGTCAGAGTCTGTTGAATCACTTAGGGCGTAAGTCCTACAGTGATCAGCAATGCTCGACGACTCAACCACATGGACCTGAAACACACCAAAGACAACACAAACCGCAATTGTTGTTTTTACGTATACAATTTTAATTGCAATACTTTCTTGAATAAGTGACACCCCCGTCCCCCTCATTCTCCGAATTAAGCGTCCCTCGAATAAAACCCTCGTTCCATTAGGTGTTTACTTCTGATACTAACTTTCAAATAAAATATAATAAAAATAAAAATATAGTACAAATATCCAGCAAGATCACAGTATTTTTACTTTGGGAAAGTAGTTCACAAAACCTGCTGTGGATCATGTTTCTCCCATTTTCGTGAATTTCATGTGCCAAACCTCATACTAAATTTTGTAACGAAATAAAATACCTTGTAGTCACTCTTAAGGTATTGCTTTGATGAGCGCAGCTGTTGCTTCATTTCTCTCGCCCAGACTTCCGTTTTACCACAGTCAACCAGTTTATCGACCAGTTTGTCCAAGTCATCAAATGCCTCGGTTCCTTGGGCGGAAAAGTTATCAAGTCCTTGTAAAGACTTCCTAACAGACGCTGAACACTCTTCCAAAACTCTATGTAGTGTTCGCTTGCTCATGGGCTCAAAACCTCTTTCACTACAGTATTGTTGGTACTGTTGAACAATACGCTCAGGTATCATCATTCTGATCACGTTTGGGGTCTTAATAACCTCACCAGTTGATAGCTTCAAAAGCCTTTCGCCAAAAGGAACATCATGAAGAACATGCGGACTTGTGATGAACGAAATGAAATCTTCTAATTTTCCTTGGTCAACTTTCATCCTCCGGTATTCATGGCTTGGAATCGGTTCTGCTCTCCCGTGTAGCAAGGTATGGTGTCGAGCTATGTTATAGCGGTAATTGGTGGCTGTTGGGATAAACTCCTGCACCTCTTTGAAAGACAACTTGTCAGACAGGATTGAGAGTATTTGCCGTCGAGTACTCCAGTGCTGAGCCTTTAAGTAACTCTCGGCAAACGCTTCAAGAAGCTCCAGATCCTTCCGACTTTTCCCACCAGTTGTTCTTAGATAACCTTTGCGCTCACATAATTCATCCCACAAGCATTTTGAGTCTTTTGGAGCAAGGACATCCAGAACTGCTGAAACGCACTGCTCGGCTTTTCTCACATATCGGCGCTTAGAACGGCTTTGCGCTTCATTCCACGGTACTGACAGTACGTGGCGCACTGGGCTGATGTCTCGAACCTGTAGAAAGCGGTTGAGCTGTTCCCTGGACTCGTCTTGAACGTCGGTTAAACTATCTTCACTTTCCTGTGAAGCCTCGTCTGGTACATAAAAACTCTCTCGTTTAGACTTGGCTTTACATTCAGTATCAGTGGCCGGAATGGAAAAAGAAATGTCTCTATCAGTTTCATGATGGACCTGAAGTGCGAAAAAGGAAAGAAAAGTTTGAATTCCCTGTGCGACACTAGGGGGGGGGGGGGGGGGGGGGAGAGGGGGGCTGGTGGGTGGAGGCGGAGAAGGTACTTTTCTCTATTGTCTTAGGTATTTATGTCTTTTTAGGGTCTGTGTACACAAAGAGAGGGTTCCTCGGCTAACGAGTTACCCGAACAACTGAGCTACCCTGCATGGAAGAGCCAATTTTTCATACGTTCCGTTAGAAAACACATTGGAGCGTTTACATGCCAGACAGGGTGACCCGACTAGCCGAGGGGAGAAGACGGCTAAGGTAGCGTTATACTCCAAGGCAGCCTTCAACGTGAACTGCCTCTAGTAACTACGATCAATTAGTAGAGTGAAAAGTAATAGCCCAATACACTGAAAAGCAGCTGCTAGCGGAACGAGTGATTAAAAATTTACACTTACTACCTGTTTGTCCGTCATCTGGTTTGTTGTGCTTAGCGGCCGCTATTTTTAGTTAATGAGATCTTCGTTTATTTTTATACTCTGATTTCACATTTCTATTTCTTATTTTAGCATTTTATTTAGGGCTACATACTCACCAGGTTTAACTCGCTCAAACTATCTGCGATGTTAGCAACTTCTTCTGTCATATGTCCTGTCTCAGGTATCTGTTCTTTAAACACGCTGAGCATCTTTCTACATTTTACGCAAATTCCTTGCGGAAAAAAAAGGGCGAACGCTGTTAACACCACAGAAATTATCCCAAAGACGCGTAATTTTAGATGGAGCCGTACCAAATTTAACTGTAGCTATTTTTGGAAACATAAACAAATACAATTGCGAAAGGCTGATGGTGCGATGAAGGATGAAAGGGGTGAGGGAAAAATAAAATGTGATATGTTTTGCTCATTACGAACCTAACATTTTTCTTCCATCAATGGAAACTTTGGAAATCCAACAAAATGGAAAGGGAAAATCCAAGAAAATGCAAGGAGATTATTTTCCGTAAGAAAGGTTTCAGTCAGGACATCGCGTCAGTTAGTAATATACCGCAGTGCGCAGAGTTACCCATATTAGGTGTTCCAACAAAATTGTTAATACAGTAGTCACGTGCGCGCGAAGGTAATTAAGGCCAACGAGTCATTATTCGTAATAGGATCTTTACGTAAGGAAGGAATGTCCCAGGAGGAAGTAGATCACCTTTTTCACGCAATAGTTTTACCAAATTTTTCTTACGCTCTGTCGGTTTATGGTGCCTCAGATTCCGACCTTTCTGTAAAACAGAATTTCTTAGATCGGTGTATGAAAAGAAAGTTATACATGTATACGTCCAAGAATGTAAATATCAGGGACTTGCTGGAGAAGGCGGACAAGGCGTACTTCCAGTTTTTACCTAAGGAAAAGAAAACGAGGTACAA
>NC_090870.1:50647021-50652021 GCF_036669935.1 Montipora foliosa
TGTCTTTCGCTAGGGAAAAAAAAAAGGCCTGGGTCCGATACCATGTTTTCGCGCCATAATTCAACTTTCAAGATGGTGGCTGTGAAGGACAGCTCTGATTAGAGAATTTTTTAAAAAAAATTAAAAAAGTAAAAAAACTGAACTGGTGAGAAGCACTCTGAGAACTTCTGAGAACTGCATCTGCAAAACGTGTTTATTCTCCGAAGCGTTTCGTCTAGCTAACGTAGACTTCTTCACGGAGTTTTACAGTAATAAACGTCTCTATTTAAGCCACATCTGATGGCACGGTTTAGCTTAAACCGTGGCCACAAAACATCGTTTCTCACGCCTTGTTCTAATATTTCGCAGCCTTAATGTTTGGCCGTCATTTTTGCCATTAGATATGGCTTAAATACAGTCGTTTAATGTACTATTGCAAAACTCCCTGAAGACGTCTACGTTAGCTAGACGAAACGCATCGGAGAATAAACAAGTTTTACAGAGACAGTTCGCAGAGTGCTACTCGCTACTGAGTTTAGCTTTTTAAATTACATTAAAAAAAACCAGCAATATTTGGTCAATCTTTTGCACAGTTTACACTCTTCTAGGTCTTTTGCTGCCATGCGCAACAAGTTCTCGGAGGGACTTATGGGAATATTTATAAATTATCAGAATGTATGCGTTTGGTTCGGCACATGAGAAGAACGCCGTATGAATCACCTCCCGCTCCAATGTCGAGTAATACGACAGACCTTGTCAAACTTAACGTTTTTGCCGCACCAAATTAAGACTGCCGGGCTAAAGTGATTCAGACGCGCTCTTTTGCCGTACTTAATTCCTCAGTTAGTTTTGGCACATGAGTGGAGCGGCGTCTGAAGAGAATCTTTCGATCTCAAGATGCTCATGCTCTCGCTCTCGCACTCGCACTTGGCCTGCTGCGCAGGTTAAGATGCACTTTTAACAAACCGCTCACTAGAGAACAGACACTCTAAGAACCGTAAAAAGAGAAGACAAACTAAAAGCAAGTGACAGGTCAATTGTTGTTTCTGACTTCTTGCGCACTAAGCAGGAGGTAAAATGGAACAAGAGCCAATCTTTGCCGGTGGAAAAAAGCTCCCTTCTACACTTTTATGCAACAAAATGAAAAACTGCTCTTGGCACATTATATCGCTCAAATGACAGAAGCCTTGTTTCCGTTTACCAATGTTTATTTATAATATAGATAGGCAAACCCTGCACTGGCGAGAGACTTAAAACACAATCTAGCCTCATGCTGATTACTGAGTTAAAATAAAAACCACACACATACACACTGTCTTTTTTGTGGCAAATTTAAATCCAAAGTAGAGGAACTAATCTGACTTTTAAAGCCGCCTGAGGACAACGAAAGGCAGAAGACATTATTGCAAGATTGTTATGCTTTGCCCAGCTTGTCCACTTCACAAGTTTAGGTTAAACGATAAGATACCTCAGGGGCGGATCCAGGGGGGAGGGGGTGAATAGGGTGGCTAACCACCCCTCAGTGTGGCTCTTTTTTTTCCTATTTAACTGATTTTTATTGTAATCATTTTAAAATTTTGCAGGAAAAGATACTGTTTATCCGACGTGAACATATTTATTAATGCAAAGCATAAACAAAGACAAAATGGCAGCTTAAACTATCTGGACATTTGTCAGAGTATGTACTTCGATCCTTTTAATTAACCCCTCTTAAATTATTCCTAGATCCGCCACTGATATCTTTAATTGTATACAAATGTACCTTAAAAGTCTCTATTCTGATCAGTTCTTTCCTATGAGCAAACTTTCCATACAACAAATCACCAACTCAAAAGCTTTAACCCTTAAATTCTCAACAATTGTCTTTAAGATATGGGCATCGAGGAGCTGGTCGTCTAAAAAAACACACGTTGACTAACAGTTAATCTCGACTTAACCGGCACACTGGATTCACACTGTTTTATTCCAAGAGAATGGGACAAACGGAAAACTGAAAAACCTCAAGACTCTGAAAACGTGAAATCACCAGTAAGATTTCTACTGAATTGTAGAGGGTGGTGGATGGTGTTCCTAAAAAGGGAAAGAGAAAGAAAAGGGAAGATAAGTACATTGAGAGCGAAAAAGTGCATTTAATAGATGCAGTAAAACGTGACGAGAGGCACTCGTCATAAATTATCTCTGGCACAAAGTGTTAACCGAAGGGTGGACTAGCACTGTTCACAGCTTCTCTTTTTCTCCCGAAACCAAAAGAACACGGAAAAGAAGAACAACCGCGCTCTGCATACAAGCTAACAACATGTTTTTTTCCTGTTTTTCGCATTTGCATCAATCTGAGATAAGCACTGTGAGCAGTGTAGCAGTGTTACATGTAATGTGCATGGGCATTTATACTGAGGCGTGGTAGTTTCAAGTAGAGGGGCGGTGGCCTTCGGTTTAGTCTTCGGTTCGGGTGGTCTGAGCTCGAGTCCCAGCCGGAATCATTGCGTTGTCTTCTTGGGCAAGACACTTAACTCTCACAATCCCTCTCTCCACCCAGGTGTATAATGGATACCGACGAATTTAATGCAGGGGGGGGGGGGGAACCCTGCGATGGACTAGCATCCCATCAAGGGGGAGTAGAGATACTCCTGGTCGCTTCATGCTACAGAAACCGGGATAACCTCGGGCCTCATGGGCCACTTGGCTCGTATGCAGACACGTAAAGTGACCGAGCAAATGTTTCGGTAATCACTGAGGAACTGGACAAGAAGAAGTAGAACAGGAGAACGAAAACAAAAACAGCCCATGGCTGGATAGACATACAGCTAACATTGTGTTATTAACAAGGTTACAGATTCTACTAAGGTAGTAGTAATGAATCTATGTGAGCCCAATTCGTTCAATATAATTATGTCTTCACTAGTTTGTACCAGTTAACATACGGCAAACGAACGTTAAGATTAACTAACCACCCAAAAATTAAACCCGGAGCTAAAGGTAGAGCAATGCAAATTCCTGCCCTTAGGCACTGTAATTAATTTATAGGTGTAAAGGTCGAAGATCGGCATTCAGTTCGGTAATGTGGGCAACTTGTAATGTTGCTTATAAGGTATGTATGCCATAAAAGGTACCACCTGCAGCACTCACCGCAGGAGTTTCCACGGTTATTTCTTGACTGGAACCTTCGTCCGTCCTTGTGACACGAGCTTCTTCACCGATCAAAGTGGCTTCTTCGAATTCCTGCAAACATAAAAAATTAATGTAGTACAGATATACAAAGTGATGTAGCAAAAAGGTTTAAAATGTTTTGAATTGCGTCATTTTTACTTGAGTGCCAGTTTCGTCAGTCCTGATTACAGTCACTTCTTCGTAAAATTGAGACGTTGCTTTCTGAAAAAAAAAAAAATTAAAATGAGTATTGCTACATCGCTGGGCAACAGAGAACACAAAGTAAGTCAATTTATGTTCATTTAGAAGAATTATTACAGTGCAACTACTCGAACCGGGCCACTACATTGTGTAAGCTACACTGTTTAGTTGTCGCAAAATGAGTTTTTAAGCTGAATTTTTCGAGCAAGATTTATAATTATGAATTATATTTTTTTAATTAAGATTTATAGTTATATACACTTTCTTAGAGTGTACATAACGCAGATCAGTCAACAGTGCTTATGTTTTCACGTCAAACAGACCGGAACAGCACCCAGAAATTATACTGCAGATGCTCATCCTGACTGGGTGACTGAAATTCCTTGTCAACAGGTGCCTGTTACCTCTGTATCGTTACCACTAGCAGTCGGCGAAGAAGGGAAATAAGTGGTACAAGACTAAAGACACCAACTCATTTAATGATCGAGCGAGGGAGCGAACACATGGCGATACCACGTGACTAGATGACGTTACATCTTCCCCCCTCCCCTCCCTTTTTTTTTTAAACTTAATCTAATCGATGAGAGAACAAAATATAATAAGAGAATAAACCATGTCTCTTTCGTAACTTGTTGTCTCAGAACTTATTGTCTTGGAACTTAACACAACAAAAGGAAATAAAGAAAAGTTAATCAGTTTGTAAAACAGGTCACAGTTCCTTTCAGGCGGTAACAAAGTTCTTCAGATACTTTGGGGGTTTGGGCACTCGACCACTCCTGGGGCCCGTTTCTCGAAAGACCCGAAAACCCATTTGTGAAATTGCCAACCGCTTGTTTTGGAAAGCCGATCTTTTAAGATGCTTTTAAGGTAACAAAGAGAAAAAAATAATTGTGAAGTTTGACGAATTAAATCCTCTCCGTTCCTGAGATACAAAGGGAATTGTGATACCCGAAAATGCCTGGTAAAGTTTCGGGTCTGGTGGTGGACCTTGGTTTGACAAGACTGTCGCAGGTTGAGGATTGTCCCGAATTGGTTGGACGTTGTTTTGGATTGATTGGTCTGTGGGCTTAGGTGTTCCTGGTTTAATTGTGCTGGTAGGGATGCAAGGTTGGTTTCCCTGTGGTAGTGTGCCTGAAGCAGGCTAAAAAGTCGAGCTAAATGGCTCCTTACTCTGGCGGAGGTGCCGACGGTTTCTCTAGTGCACTCTGCTATCTTCTGTTCGAACCTCATCAGAACGGATGTCGAGTTGGTCTTCAGCTCGGGCTTTAAACCACCTCTTATCTCTGTCAAATGGCTTTCGGACTACTCTGACAACTTCTCCTGTCTGTAATGGCTTGAACTCCTTGGTGTTTTAATTGAAGTACTTTGTTTGGCTTTCTTATTGAGGAAGTTTTCCTTTACATCTTTTTGAACTTTGGGCTTTAGGAGGTTGCTGGTTGTGGGGAGCAGCGTTCTCGTTCTACCACCAAACATTCTTTGAGCTGGAGAACTTAACAGTCCTTCCGATGGGGTGTTTCTTTCTTCATGACGTTCGAATTCTTTGCTGTCATGATGGCATTCTCGACTTTACCATTTCTTTGGGGGTATCCGGGAGAGCTTGTGGTGACTTCAAACTCATATTTTGTAGCGAATTCCTTGAACTCTTGGAAGCTGAATGGCATGTTGTCGCTGAT
>NC_090870.1:50657021-50664521 GCF_036669935.1 Montipora foliosa
AGCGACTTCTCAGCTTCCCAGGTTGTCACTCGTGCATAAATATGGGTAAGGTTGGAAATTAATTTCTACTTGTAGCTTACCTCACATCTCGCCGATAGACGCACACTTCTCCTGTATCAGTCACGCTCAAACTCCGGCGATGGTCACACAGATAAATTTACTTCTCTTTGACCGAGTTTCAAGGTCCAGCGATGGATACGCGCTGGACCTTGAAACTTGGTGAATGTAAAGTGGTGACAGTTGTCATGACGACTGAAGCTTTGTAATTTACCTGGTCTTTAAATGTCGGAAAATGTTCTCATGGGAACGTTTTTCCTCAACAAGGTAAGAAAGGGTTAATTTTGCTCGATGTTCTAAAATTCTAACGGTAACAAAAGTAAACTGCAAGTGAGGCCATTTGAAGCTATTTGAGGAAAGTAGAAAATAAAGCATGTTTACATGATGTTTAATTTATCACACCTTCCTTCTTCGCCTTCTATCATCCTTCTGTAATCTTTAATATCCGAGTCCAGCATTTGATTCACTTCCCTCAGATTTTCATCGTATTCATGGTTTTCTACAATCCACTATTTCCCTTCTTTGATAAGTTCTTCTTTCTGAGTGATTATTTTCTCAAACCTCCTGTTGTCGGCCTCCCGAAGTGTTTCTGAGTGTTCAATTTTCAGTAACAAGCTTGCATTCTGAGAGAATTAATGACAAATTTACACATTTTTATATCTAATAAACAAAGAGAGACATGTCCGAAGGAATTTATTTTCTCACTACAGCAAACAAAGTGTAAAAGATCTATTCCATTTTACCTCAGACTCCCACTGGCCTATCTGTAACTTGAGATTTTCGATATCAATGGCCAACTTTCTGTTTTCTTCTCGGACACTTGACAACTCTTCCCAATCTTTTGAATGCATCTGCTGCAGCGCTTCACACTGAAAATTAACAGAAAAGTGCAAGACCTGCTAGTTTATGTTCAAACACCTAGTCCAAAGATCGAGGGTGAGTGATACGGGCAACATCTTCTTTTTATTAACTTGCTGTGCATCATTGCTTCATTACAAGTTAAAGAGCACAACCTTTGATGCGAGTTGCAAAATGAAACTGCGCAAATTAGACGAGGGTTTAATTCTTAGCAGCATGTTGCGGGAACTTGCAACAAGAATGTTAAAACGAGCAAAAAGCTTTACAACTCGCAATGAAACAATGTTTGCGTTATCAGTTGCAATGACAATTTTCACCGTGTTACACCGGCTTTAGGCCCATGGAGAGTAAAACGAACTCCGGCCGTAGAGTTACCTAGATCTTGTTTTGTGTGCTTGGCTTGGAATTTTTTTACCCCTAAGAGGTACCAATTCTAACACAAAAAATTATGTTCTGTCATATTTTTTCTGCTCAGTATCCTAAAAGGTACCGCGAAAGCCGCCGCTGAAGACCTTTTGAAGCGGGACTCCGTAAAGGTACCAAAACCACTTTTTTAACTCCTAAAAAGGTACAACGAACAACCCCGTCCTTTTTATATGGGAGTCCTTCCCCGGAGCTTACACATTCTGGTTAAAGACCTTCAAAAGTGGAAACTAAATTATATTTCTATATTACCTTGGACTGCCACTGGCTCAGATCTATTCTGAGATTTTCGACATTTATGGACCAAGTTCTTTTCTCTTCTTGAACAGTTGTCAATTCTGCCACAGCTGTTAAATACTTCTGCCGCAACTCATAATACTAAAAAAACAATATTGATACAGGAACCATCTCTATAGATTTATTACCAGCTGAAGTTCCAATAGCCTGTTCCAGGCTCTCGGTCGATGGGGACGATCGAAAAAGCGGGCAGTCGACGAGCGGGATCCGGGACAGAAAAGGAGATGACATCCCTTTGTCACCCACCCGTGTTTTCGATAGTCCCCACTGACCGAGAGCCTGAAACAGGCTAATGTTTTGAGCCTAACTACTTAATAATAATAATAATAATAATAATAATAATAATAATAATAATAATAATAATAATAATAATAACTACTTTTATAGCTCTTATCCAATTCTGTTCTAAGCGGTTTACAAAGATAGGAAAAGAATTCATACATGTTAAAAACAATTTTCGAAAAGCTGAGTCTTAAGTTTATGTTAAAAAAGATTTAAATTGTCACAAGAACGGATGTCATCAGGTAGTTTGTTCTACAGTTCAGTGGCCGAAACAGCAAAAGCTCCAGAGCCATACGGCTTGAGATTAAAGTTAGCAGGACTCAAGTGTAATGCTGAAGATGACCGAAGCGTTCTTGAAGTTGAATAACGGCGTAGCAGGTCTTGAATATAGATAGGAGACTGCTGGTGAAGAGCTTCGTGGGTGATCAGAATTGTTTTGAATTTAATTTGCTCGGAAACTGGAACCCAGTGCAAGTGGAATAAAATAGGGCTGGTTTGGTCGTACTTGCGAGAGCTTGTAATCAGTCGAGCCGCGGCATTCTGTACTGAGTTGAAGCTTTTTAATAACATATTTCGGGACATCTTATAGAAGAGAGTTACAGTGATCCAACTTGGAGGTTACAAAGGCGTGGACTAGAGTCTCAGTGGTTTTAGTGGATAGCAATTTTCTTATACAGGAAATGTTTCGAAGATGATAGAAGGCAGATTTACAAACAGAATTGACATAAGGGAGCATAGACATAGTACTATCAAAAACGACACCGATATTTCTGGAACATGGAGACGGCTGGATTGTATCAGAATAAAAATGAAGTGGAGCTAAAGACTCTTGAGTAGTATGCTTTGACTAGAGGTGAAGAAGTTCAGTTTTGTCTTTGTTTAGTTTCAGCTTGTTTAAAGACATCCACTTATCAAGATCGGATAAGCACTCCTCAATTTTAGCGATACTGCTGGTTAATTCCAGATCGTCATTAGCAGAAAAAGAAATGTTCGATTGAAAGTCGTCACCGTAGAAATGAAATTGCATGTCGTGGAAACGTAGAATGCCGGCAAATGGAGCAGTGTAAAGTAGGTAGAGGATGGGCCTAATCACGGAGCCTTGAGGTATTCCACATTTGAGCTCACCAGACTGTGACTTCCTCCTGTCGATTAAGACAACTTGCGTGCGGTTAGTAGAGATCAAGTACCGGGAGCATGACACTGTCGCGATTATCAATAGCAAGCAAAATGTCGTTTTGAACACGCACAAGGGCGGTTTCGAAACTGTGAAATGGTTTGTAGGCTGATTGCTGCGGCTCTGTGAGTTTGTTAGAATCAAGATGAACAGTGAAGACGCGCTGCCACAACCTTCTCAATAACTTTTGAGATATACTTGAGGTTCGAGATAGGCCTAAAATTACTAAGAATTTCGTGATCCAGATCAGGTTTCTTGAGCAGAGATGTTAAAACGGCGCTTTTAAGAGACTAAGGCAAAAAACCAGATTCCAGCTTCAAGTTTGCAATCCTACAAATTGATGGTAAGAGCAGGTCAAGTGTTCTTTCAGTAAAGTGGCAGGCAGAGGATCCAGACAGCATGATTTCTGCACGACAGAAAAAGCAATTTTCGATAGTTTGGAATTCGAGGTAGGTGAGAAGTTGCTAAGTTCACAATTAATGGTGGAAATGTCCAAGGAGAAAAATAATTTGGGAATTTTTGGAGCAGTAGGTATGTTTCTGATACGGGATATTTTATCCTCGAAAAGGGTGACAAATGTATTAGCAAGATCTTCAGCCGGGGAGCTGGTTGGGAAACGTTTCTCTGCTTCCTTGTGAAGGAGACGGTCAATTGAAGGAAACAGGGCTTCATTGTCCTTGCCAGCCTCCGAAATAAGATTAGAGAAGTAGTCCATTTTTGGCTTTAAAATGGTGTTCTGAATGATAGTGCGTTGATTTGCATAAGGTCGATAGTCTGATTCAAGTTTGAGCTTCGCCAGCGCCTCTCAATCTTGCGGCAGGTTGATTTCTGTTTTCTGATTTCCTCGCTGTAGCAAGGAGCATTAGGTCGCAAAGTGATGATCCTTGTGCGCTGAGGTGCATGTTTATCTAAGATTGAAGATAGAACCAAGTCATACTGGTCGCAGAGCTCCGTAATGTCCTGAGACGGTGAGTTGTATAAGGCAGAGGAACGAAGGTCACACCGTAGGTTGTCTGGATCAATGGAGTGCAGTTTACGTGATGTGAGTGAGGGTGAGCTTAGCTTTAGGTGGTCTCTTGATAGCCAAGGTGCAATGAACAAGGATAATGTTTGAATAATGTTTATTTCGCGATTTTATTTGGGTTTTCAACCGGACTGCGAAACAAAAAAGCTCGTGTAACCATCATTAATGTCTTTATGACAGGATGGAGCATAAGAGAGTTCAATTTGTGTCAAATGTATTTACCACTGCCATGCTATAGGTGAGGAGACTGAAAATAAATAGCCAAATATTGCAAATAGAACATAAACTATTAAGAATCCCAACTGGTGGATAGCCTCCCATGAAGACGCTCTTAGGGATCCTCACTCTTTCCTTCCCCACGTGGAGAAATAACTCGTGACGAACCCTGGATGTGTCTGCGTGGGAGGCTAAGACTAGTCACGGGAGGCCGACCAAGTGGCTTTTCGTTTGACCCGGTCGAGGAGTTGTACTCGGGACTACCGAGAACAAAACCAGATAGCGGTAGGGTGAAGGATTTGAGACCTCCAGAAACTCCACCGCCCTGTGCCACTCGGACATGCCGCCTCCCACAATGTAGGACTCTCTTCCGAAGAAATCCCCGTAAAGTTATTCGTAGACATTCTATCCACTTCTACCGCGGATGACATTATCTCGGACGTTTCGTGGATTTTTGCGTGTAAAGCTGCTTAGGTTGTCCACGTGATTAAAATAACCAAACGATTTATAAGTATCCAAAGGGGTTGATTATTTATAGTCCCTGTTTGGATTTCGGAAACCAGTGGTAATTTCAAAATAACTTGAGAGGGATAAGGCCTTTTTAGGAAATAAACTCTCTTATTCTTAATCCTCTGTTGGTTTCTCGGTGTTTGGAACCGCAGAACCATAACCCTAAACCCTTAATCTTTCACGAATAAGGTGCAGAGATGAGTGTCCTTATTAGAGGAGAGGCTTACGAAATCCTGTTTCTTGGGATCACATTAAAAAGTGAATTTTTGTCCGTAAAATAGAGGTGTCCGTAGGGAGAGGTTGCACAGTCTTACATTTGTGCTGTGGATTCTAAAGAAGCTGTGTAAATCTCACTACCTCTGAATTGTGACTTGTCTCAAGTTCGTTCCTCAGTTCTTGCAGCTGCCGCGCCAACATTTCTTTATAACGTGTTTTCATTTCCGATTCAACTTCAACACGCTTTGCCACTGCGATTTGTAACTGGCGGCGGATCTCAACTATATCCTAAAGAGGAAAGATCACAATACATGACATACTGGTGGATATGGGAGGCACGATGGTTAGTTAGAAGTTCTTTCGCTTTCTTTCGCGTGCTTCTCCCCTATTTTTTAGCTCGCCGTTTTTCGCGCTGCTGCCCAACTAACTGGAAGAGGCTAATGGTTAGTGCCCTGCACTTCCGGATCGAGCGCTCCAGATTTGCGCCCTGTTCTGGGGTCATTGGGTTGTGTTCTTGGGCGAGATACTTTATTCTCACAGTGCCTCTCTCCACCCAGGTGTACAAATGAGTACCGAAAACGTTAGAACTCGAGATAACCTTGAGATGGATTAGTATCCCAAGTGGCAAGAGACAATAAGCACTCGATGGATTGAATGGCCCTAAGGGAAGCAGTGAGTTTTCCACGAGACCCTCAATGTTAATTACACGCAGCGTCCAGGAGGGGAGTAGAAATACTCCTAGTCTCTTAACGCCAAAATTTAATCTTAAGTACAGGATAAATGGATCTAAACGATTTTTTTTAAAAATCTGGACAGGTTCTGATGTGAGAAAATTGAAATATGTTTTCTGGCAGCTTAAACAGGTCAAAAGCGTCATTTCAAAACCACATGTTTTTTGTGGATAGTTAAAACCCATTACCTTTTCATGTGTTTTCGTCTTAGAAACCAGTTCTGCTCTCATTTCCAGTAGTTCTTGGCACTCTTTCTTTCGCTCCAGTATTTTAACTTCTAAGTTCTTAATTTCCTGATTTCGTGCTACTAGCTGTCCTTCTTTTTCAGAAAGTTTCCACTGAGCCAGTTTCAAGGCATCTTCAGTCACCTCGTGCGCTTTGATCTCTTTATTAAGCCTTTGAAGTGACAAGAAAGTTTAGGAGCCACCTCTTAGCAAGTCTTAATTGTCAATACAATTATAAAAACAATCCCTTAAGTCTTGTACAGTGCTGCTATCGAATAGGTTCGATGTGATGGAGTAAGTAGGCACATTAAACTCGCATAATATGGCAAGTCATTCCAATCAAATACAAGTTCTGCTAAATTATGCTTCTGTCATTAGGTCATAGAATACGGGGTCTCGTCTGTTTGTTCAAGACACCATTAGCGTCGAAGGCTAAAATATTTATATCAGAAATGAAGTAATAAATTCTATGGTAAGTTTAATGGATACCTGAATTTATTTATTGCTTCAAAAACAAGCTTTCCCTTCTGTCCCGAATTGAAGATTTCGATATTCAAAATGATCCATCACTTGAATGTGTCTAGTGGGGACATGTTTTCATAAGCATAAATATAAGCGAAAGACTTAAAATACATACTTAATTGACCGCTCCCCATAGGGGCTTTGCAGGGCCAATGAAACACAGAACACAACAACAACTGTTAAGAATCACAACTGGCCGGAGGCAAATCAGTTGGCTATTTACAAGTGCAGGTGGGAAGTTGAACCAGGGACTACCAGGAACAAATTCAACGAGTGATTAGAACGGGTCTTAAACCCGGGATCTCCGGATCTCAAGGCAAGAGCCTTAACCACTGGGCCACACTGCCTCCAGACTTCAGCCAATCAGCAAGCACTTTAATTTATGCTTATGCCAACCATGTCTTCACTGGACATAACACCGACAAGAACGCAAGCTTATGCTTGCGTCGCAAGTGAGGCTTTTACCACTATGTACCTAACAGTTTGATCTCGTATCTGATTGGTAGTTATCCAATTAACATGTCAAAGCCATTCCAAAGAGTTCGCGGTTTTAAGGTACGCGTGAGAGGAAGTCAATTCCTTGCGGTTTGATCCTACATTTGATTGGCAGCTAGACAGTTGGACACGCCTAACATGGTAATGGCGACAGGAAGTCAAGAGAAGCTAAACCCTTTCCTGTGCAGTAGTGCACCTTTTTGAAAACACTTTGTAGTATAGTTAAGATAAATTCTTGGGGCATATAGCCGATTGCCACAAACTAGCAAAAAGCACTTATCGTAGAATATTTGTCCAGCTTGGAGCGAGGAAGAAATTCTTATCATTACATACAACAAACGCTACTTGTCAAGAGAACGGCTGTGTTATTCATTAGGATGACACCCGGTCTGTTACTCTAAAACGCAAGAAAAGTGTGTAAGAAACGTAACATTACTTACTTCTGTTCGTATTCATCAGCCAGTGCCTTGT
>NC_090870.1:50679521-50682021 GCF_036669935.1 Montipora foliosa
GAGGAGCTGGTCATTTGTGGGTTCTAATCTTCCCGTGAGGAATGAATCAATGATGAAATGATATATGAAATGGATCATATATGAACTGCGGATATGAAATTGCTTCTCTACGCAATTGCAAAAATTGAGTTCATAACTGCGAGGACCATTTTAGCTTCACTTGATTTCATATCCGCAGTTCATATAAGATCCATTCCATATATCATTTCATCGTTGATTCATTCCTCACGGGAACATTAGAACCCACAAATGACCAGCTCCCAACGTCAGTGGCTTCATAGCTCAGTTGGTTAGAGCGTCGCACCAGTAACGCGAGGTCACGGGTTCAAACCCCGTTGAAGTTCTGAATTATTCAGGCTTCTCTACGCAATAGCAAAAATTGCGTTCACATCTGCGAGGATCATAGCTTCACTTTATTACTCACAAGTTCTCGCGGAATAACATCATGGATTGAAACACGCTAATGCAGATGTTTGTTTGCAAAAAGGCATGTCCCACATATTAACTAATATACATAAGGGTGCCGATGTGGAAGATGAATTTTTGCTCCATATTCTTGCGTCTTTTCGTCGTACCTTGATGTAGGGAAAGGCCGCAGATAGCAATGTGTTGTTTGGAGTGGTTAGGGAGATTAAAATGGCGAGCGACTGGCTTAGATGCATCCTTGTCATTCTTGTCAACATCAAGAAAGTCTTCGCGGAATCGGTCGCCTAGTCGTCTACCTGTCTCGCCAGTGTATAATTTATTGCATAACGTACAGGTTATGCAATAAATGGCATTTGCGGAGGTACATGTGAAACGATCGGTGATCTTAACAGATCGCTTAGGTCCCGATATTTTGCTAGCACTTCTAACTAAAAGGTTGCTTACGTTTTTGTCGCGTTTGAATGAAATAAGTGGAGGTTGAGAAAAGATTCTACCAGTCTCGGGCTCATTTTGGAGTAATTTAAAGTTATTAAGAATGATACTTTTGACTGCGTGATTATGAGGATGGAAAGTGAGGGTGAATTGAATTCTGTCATTCTTATTCTTTTTCAATGATGGAAGTGCAGTATTAGGTCTAAGCGCCGATTTCTAAAATGGTTAGCGTTTAGTTATTGTTGCGTACATATGTGTTATTCACCGGCCTTGGTAGGTCCGTACAGAGAACAAACTGTGCTCGAGGTCTGCGGCCTTGGGCCGTACGGACCGACCAAGGCCGGTGAATAACCTGATTACTTTTTTTCCTAACTAGACGCTCCGTGTGTGTAAACTGGGTTGTCTGTGATACATATCACACAGAGGGTACTGAGATGGGTGGTATTGAAGGCGCTGAAACTGGATTTTCCCAGGAGTAATGCCGAAAATAAAAGATCGAAAAAGAAAAGAAAAAAGCCTAGGAATCCCATAGAGACTCCTGGTAACTCCTACAATGGAAGAAGCAGGCTAGGGGATCGAGCTCGAATGCAAATAAATAAACAATCAACAACAACAAAATGCTTATTGTACAGCAGAGATTTAAATAAACTAAATTACGAAAGCAATTAAAAATAAATATGATAACTAAAGGGTACCATTACCCGGAAATAACTAAAACGTTAAAAATGTCAGGGCGCTGGATCGATTAAATTAAATTAAATGTTAGCAGCGGAGGTACAATATGGAGAGTACGTATATGTTGTGGTTTAATTTTGTTTCTGGTTTGAAAAGTTAAACCCAGCTGCAAAGAATACAATTTACCTATTTACGAAGAGTATCATCAATATAATGCAAGATAATAGACCTTATTCATAAATGGCGGTCAATTTATAATTCCTTTGTCGAAGTGCAAATTAGCCTACCAAGCCTCGATACTATACAGTGAATTGAAAAGATTTCTTGCTCTAAAATGAGGCTTGGTAGGCTAATTTGCACGCGGACAAAGGAATTATAAAATTATAAATGTGACCGCCATTTATGAATAAGGTCTATGTTCCTTAAGACAATTTAAATTTTGAAAGAGGCCGTTTCAATCTGTCATAGGCACTCGAAATCTTACATTAAATTTACCATAGTTCGTTCTAACTCTGGGAAAGTAACATGATTGTTTCGCTGCAGATCTTGTATCATATTGATGAATCTCACTCACTTCAGAAAAGAAGATATCAAAAACAAGAGGTAATAAGCTATTTTTAAATCTATACATAAATAATACCACATGATGGGAGACCAGATCATGTAGTTTAATAATATTTATTTTTTCAGTAAAGCTGTAAAGGACTTCAGTGCTCATCGAATTTAGAGAATGTCATGAGGCGCAATGCTTTTTTCTGTAAAACAAAGAGAAGTTGTAAAGTAGTTGGATAGGTGTTGCAATTATTCCATATATTAAAAGAAAGAAATACCAGAGCATATTATAGGCTAATTAAGATAGTGATGTCTATTTTGACTTCAGGGTGAACTGTTTACACAATGAGGTTGAGTAGCCAATCAAAACAGAGTTTGTAGTTAAAATCTAAACGTCTATGAGACGCAAAAACAA